>NW_011338777.1:169437-192957 GCF_000735185.1 Notothenia coriiceps
GTAATTTGACTTATACAACATTCGCAAGTTGTACATTTGACTCATACAATAACCCACCTTCGAGTGATGCTCTAGTTTCTTCATGTTTTGTTTTTCCCCTCTTGCTTGCGCCGGACTGAAACTGTCTTTTCACCGTCATCTCTTCACCTGCACTAGTGGCCGTATCAAAGGCGTGATTGGTCAGATTTCGATTCATTGCAACGGTGTCGGGTTAAAGACGAGCTCCCCTTGTCACCTCTCTCTCACTCTCGCGGGGTGTGCGCGGAGAACTGAGCGGAGAACAGCGCACAGGAGCTGAGGCCCTCTGGGCGGGGCCCCCTGCGCAAGGCGGGGCCCCATGCAGCCTGCGTGATTGGCCTGTAGGGAGGGGCGGCCCTGCGTATACCCAGTAGAAAATGCCAATGATTTCCGTATACCCTCTTAAAAATTAGCGATGATACGTAAAAACATAATTTTGTGACTTCGCTTTCACGCTTTCGCCCCTTTGTGTTAATACTTTTGGACGTCTGGGGCTTCCGTCGCCTGTGGCCTGTTGCTAAGCAACAGCAACACACTTTGTTCGGCTCTGACAAACCCCACGTTTCTCTAACGTTATCAGAATTTGATCCGTCCACCATTCAAGTTCGCGGAGCGCTAAACAGGAAGCAAACATGAAACGAAAACAGACGACAATATTTCAATGTTTTCCGAAGCGGAAAGTTGCGAAATATGCTAAATATATATTTTTTAAATATTGGGCTGTCTTATTTATTCTCTCTCACACTAAACCCGCCACTAACGTTAAACCCCTTTACCATTCAATTAAACACATCCAATGTTTATTTATTGTAAAAGCAATTGGGCTTTTTTAATATCTCTCTCTCTCTCTCTCTCTCTCTCTCTCTCTCTTGCTTTTACAATAAATAAACATTGGATGTGTTTAATTGAATGGTAAAGGNTTTTTACACATCTTCCATCATCCCTTTGCTCCCTCATAGACATAGTCACACACGCAGGCACACACGCAGGCCCCGTCTAACTTGCACACAAACATTACACACATGCACAGTGACAGAGAGCAGGGCTCGACATTATAAATGGCCCGCTGGCTCGGAAGCACTATTTAGACACCCCGGGCCAGCATAACGTACTTTCCAATTGCCCGCTAGGGCCACTAAAAACATTGCTTAAAAAAAATAAAATTGTCCTGTGGTATAGGTATTTTGACAAGCAATGTTGTTAAATTGTTTCGTTTATTAACGCTACAACATAGCGTTTCGTGAGGCGGTGGTCGTTGTTGGGTGAAAAGCAAACAGCTGTTTACTGTGGCTCCGCAGTAAACCGCTGTTTGCTGCGGAGCCAGCGAGAGCAGGCTCCCGTTTGCCCGTGAGCGCCGGGCAAAAAACTATCTTCAAATAAAAGAAAGTCACCGGAGGAGTTAAAGGAGAGTGACAGGTAGCATGAGAAGAAGAGGGAGAGAAAGTTTCAGCCAGCTTGATCGATGGAGTTGGCTTCTAGTGGTGCAGTGACGCCTCCTAAAACCATTTTATAATCTATCGATTAGATTTATGATTCGAAAATTAATAAAAGTAAGGGTAGACATGTGGATATTATCCGGCTGAACAAAACGTGCATTTATCAAACAGGTTTGTTTTCCACAGACCTTATTTCCNACTGTGTCTATGAGGGAGAAAGGAAAGCTCATTTTGGCCGCGGCGGGAAATTGATTTGACAACATAAAACTCGATGTTCACGATGTGGTCATTTACGACATCGCATGTAGTGCAATCCACGATGTATCGTGTAAACTCGATATATCGCCCAGCCCTAATTCCAAGCACACTGTTGTTTAATATAAAAACTTGAACATGACAAACACCATTGTATTGGTTGGATGTAAATGTTTCCTCTGGCTCCGGGGGAAGCCACCCTGCTGTGATGCTTCTCATGTTACTGACTTATTTTGGGTTTCTCTTTGGCCTTGGATGTTTGGGCTGACTCATTTCAAAGTTCCTATTTGCATAACATCTGCTGCTCATATGGTCCTGCGCATAATAAGCAGAGTTTATTCTTAATTTAGGAAATGGCAGAGGGAAATGTTGGGCAAGTATTAGGATTGCAAATTAGTTGAGTAAATATGTATACTTCATTTTGTATTTGAATAGAAACAGATAATAAGTTTCCTTTTCTCACGGGGCAAAGGGACCCAACGTTTTGTGAATTGATTTGATTTTTTTAGGGAAATTCCAAACCTTTTTTCCTGAAATGCCCTGTGCCCTTCCCTCTGAAACGTTAACTCCTCACACTGACCTGGGATGATTCCTGGGAAGGGGCTGCTCACGGCCACAGAGGTGAAGGAGGTGGACGCCCCCCCGAAGGGAGTCATGATAGACGACGCCCCCCCGAAGGGTGTGAGGGAGGCGGCGTGACTGTTGTAGCTGTTGTTGTGTGTCTTCATGGCGGGGGAGTGACCCATCAGGGTGGGGTCCGGCCCGTAGTGGCCCAGGTGGGCGTTGGTGGGCGTGTTAGAGTTGTCGGTTCGGCACTTCAGCGCCTGGCCCTTGTCCTCTTTACTCCTGACGCAACCCATCGTCAAGCCTGCAGAGAGGAGGGGTTCATAGTGTGATTAACTGAGGTTTGGTCTTATTAGTCCATTACCAGCCCTTTAGGTTGATGTAGGTGTTTACTGCCACCTCTTATATTCTTATTGCATTACCTCTGCTGTTAATGATATCCAAACGTTTTGGATGGATTAGTACAAAACTGTTCCAAACCCAACAGTGAATGCTCCCTGAGATACAATCAACAAATACTCTTGATAAGATATACATTTAGGACATTTAACTCCAAACAAATGCAAAACAAAAGAAGTTATAAAACCAAAACTAGCTTTTTTAAATAAATTACCGCAATAACAAAATGGCAAAAATTAAAAAGACAGAAATTCAGAAGATCTGCCAGAAAGACATATTCAATATTTGTGAATTTAGATAAACCTTAATATAAAATACAAATGTTAGAGTTGCAAAGCCAGTTGTAAAGGTGAGTAAAGCTCATTATTTAAATGCATGTCTTCAAAAGACTACTTAAAACATAATTTATACTGCCAAGTGATGTTGACAGTACAGGGTTTCAAATCTTGATAGTGTCTAATCATATTTACAATCAGAATAATCCAACAATCAACACCACACACTTGTTGTTATCTCTATACTTTTGTCAACTATAGACCCAGATTGGAACAGTTTCAAATATAATCAAGAGCATTTGAAAACAAACAGGTAGCCAAA
This sequence comes from Notothenia coriiceps, assembly GCF_000735185.1. NCBI lineage: Eukaryota > Metazoa > Chordata > Actinopteri > Perciformes > Nototheniidae > Notothenia > Notothenia coriiceps. The sequence goes on from NW_011338777.1 coordinate 172,707, forward strand.
ACTCAAGAGGGTTTCGGTGTTTAAACTGGCAGCAGAACCTAAAAGTCATGAGCTCACTATTTTCAATGGAGGCTAAGTTGTTTCACAAATAGAGATACATAATTATCATATTGAACATACTAGCCTGGGGCTTTTTTTTGGGGTGGTCTTGGCATAACTCTCCCATGCAGAAACCAAAGACTGCATGCCAACGGATGACCTCACATGATTTTGCAAGTCCCAACAAAGGCCTGTCGAGCCAGACGAGCTGGAAACTAGATTATGTTACAGCCTGTGGCCATTTCTGCTCTCTGTGATCACACTCTCTCTGACACACAGGGATAAAGACTCTCGGTGTTAAGAGCCAGAGCTCTCTCCTCCTTAGCTTCCTGATATCTGAGACCCTGTGTGGGAGTATGGGAGGGAGTGCGTATGTGTGTAAATGAAGGTCAGTCAGTGTTTTGAAATAAACATTTTGATTATGTTTATGCAATGATGTCCTCACAAGAATACTATCTGTTGTCAAATAAATAAATGTCACTGTATAAGTGTGTCCTTGTTGTCATGAGTTGACACCTTCATCTTTGGATCCGGCTCTGTCTATTTATTAGTCACCTTTGCCTCATGTCAAGTGGTCCTTTCATGTGTCTTTCTAACTGTTACCATAAAAAAGGCTGCCGCTGCTCACTCCAGTCCGAGACTGATCCGCTGTCCATGACTCACATCCAGGCATTTATGAAATGCTAGGACATAGGTTCAAATGTCCTTCAGTGACAGATTTGTAGCAGCAATGTCATTCATAGACAGACTGCAGTCCCATAAAAACCGAGACAGAAAAGAAAGAAAAGACGAGCAGAACACAGAGGGTAGCTTTTATTCTCAGTGGCCCAGAGAAGCTGACTTTGCTTCAAAAAGGCTTTAGGCCATCTACTGATGCAGGAAAATGTGTGTTACTATGTGTCCATATTTCTGTGGATGGCAACGTTTCAACACTGTTTTGTTTAGGTCAATAATTGTAATTGCGAATATTAAATGCGATTATTCATTGACTTTGAAAACACCAATTTATTGGAGAATAAAAATGTGAACAGTATGTTTTTAACAGTTGATTACCTTGAACTTTAAGTATAATTCAACTGAAAAACCAAAAAAAAAATGTATTTAAAAAAGTAATAATAAAAAAATAATCGTTTTATTTCGATTACGTTGTTTTCGTAATCGTTGCAAGCCATAATCGTAATCGTGATTAAAATATGATTAATTGAGCAGCCCTACTTGTTCCTTGCTTGATTTTGTCATATGGGCAGTTTCATTACGTTATAAGTAAACAATTGTTAAGAAAGCTTTCTGTTGTACTAGCCTAATGTCTGAGCTCCTTTGTCATACCTCTAAAATGATTTGTGACATGAACTGTTTGTGCTAATAACTTCGCAGACTGATAAGAAAAGTCACTTTACATCCCAAAGAAGTGACTAAAGCTTCCTCTTCCTTGATGAAAAGTTTGTATTGATTTTCTGATTCTCAAATTGGAGCTAAAACTAAATCTCTTGGTAAAGAAAAAAAATCTTTCATTCTCTACTGAAAGAGGGGCTTAGGTCTGTAAAGGGCAGCACTACAACTAAACCTAATGAGGGTCAACAATCAATGCATGGATTACCCATTTTAGATGGAGGGTGTATTGACGTCCTCCCATTGACAAACGTCATTGACTGAAAGCCAATGCTGAGGCAGCGGAAATGAACGGGGCTGAGTGACAGGGTGAGAATAGTGGAAGGAGATTAATTCATATATGTAAACTTGCACATGTAAAGATATACAGATTGATATACAGGAGAGGCATCGTTTTAAAATCAGAATAACAATTGTTTCTTTAAAATAGCCGGCATGTCTTTTTAATGTAGTTGTTTGCTAAGCTGATCACTATTTGTATTTTTGCATCTCCTCTACAAAGAGCAACCTATTGTTTGTTAACCTGCCTCTCTGTGTCTACATATCAGATACAAAATGTGAAAAAAGAAGTGGAGGAAGATTACATTTGATTAATTTTCATAAACACGTATTAGTCACTCCTACACATAAAGATTGGTGAGTTAATTAGTCCAATTAGACATGAATATGGCCTTTTCGGAAAGCATGCACTCTCCACAGGATTGTTAGCAGAGACAGAGTAACAGCTGGTGAGGACAGCGTGCGACAGTGTGAGCATGACAGCACTACTCGTCCTGGCACTTTGTTAATGTTGGATGATATGCAGAGCAACTTGAAACATGTCTGCTCTTTTCAGCCGTGAGTGTTTCTTGATCTGACAACACAGCGATGGGGTTTGTGTAAAAATGTTTTTTCTCAGTTCTCTGGCATCTGCGAATCATATGCGGCACGATAGTGACTTTGTAATTTGTTATACTTATGCTAGTGTAAGAAACATAAAAAAAAAAAAAGACAAAACACAAGCCAGAGAAAAGCCAGAATGAAAAGAAGACAACCATGACGTTTACCGACAAACAATTGAATTACTTATTTACAGGAAAAGTTTAGTATCAGATCTTCAGTTTTAGACATTTCACACCCTAGGATTAATTAAGAAAGTAATTGTCTGATAAACCAATAATGAAATTAAAGCCTCGGTCAAGTGCGTTGACCAACCTGGAGCTAATTGTATTGCATATTATCTCTAAAGAGGGCTAAACTAAACCCATGTCAAAGTAAAAGCCACAGACATCAGAGCAGAAGGCAACGTAAACATGGCCCCCACCTTTGACCTCATCTTGTCGCACATGTCAACCACCACTTGATGCCAAATGTCCAAAACGGTTGGTGCTGTCACTAAAGTTAATGCTACAACAAACACATGTCTGACCTGGATGAATACAAGGTGGGAGAGTGTCGTTGTAATTTAAAGAGGTTATCATTGATTCAAATCCTCTGGAAGCACATACTCCAGACTGAAGCTAATCCTAATGAAACCCGACTCCTGGTGATCGTCATGAGAGCAAGAACACAGGTTCGCTGTCGACTAGCAGGTAAGTGAGTGTCATGTTCTACTATGTGACACATTCACTTTCAAAATGTAGGCTAACCATCTGGATCAACAGCTGGAATGACGACGATTAAAAGGACTTTGGATCAGTGTTTGGACAATTTAAAAGGTCCCATGTCATGCTTTTCCGGTTATTACCCGTCCCCTTGTGTGTTATGAAGGTTTTTCTGCATGTAAACGGTCTGCAGAGTCAAAACCCTCAAAGTACACCCTGTAGCGAGTAAAACTCTAACACAGGAAATACCTCCCCAAAACGCCTCGTTGGAGATACGTCACTGTCCATTGATTCTTCCGGGTACCTCATGATGTCATGCGTTACCCGGAACCAAATGGACCAATCTGTGGAGCCGGAGCCGTTACGTTAAGCCCCCGCTGATTGGTCCAAATTGACCAATCCACGGACTTCCTCACACACACACTCAGTGCATGCAGCTCTGCTCTTTCTCCTCCCTGGCTGCAGGCTGATAACAGACTGTTGGGATCGCGGCAAAATTCTCTCTGCAGACCCATTCTCACAGCGTTTATCAACCTTTTTCTTACTCAATATCAAGCCACACTTATTGTTTTTACTTCGGCTGTGACTTTGTGTGTGCTCAGGGTGAGTTTGGCTGTGTTTCGCTGTCCCTAAACAAGGAAACCACCCCTCCACGGAGCTCAGCGCGATTCACAACGTCCCGACTTCACAACGTCCCGACCAATCAGAGCACACTGTGCTCACAGGGAGGGTGGAGGCTGGAGCTATTGGAGCTACAATGAGCCGTTAAAGGCAGAGAGTGAAATTCAGTGAATACACGTAGTTTACAGAGATGCTGTATGAGAAACCAATGTGAGTTTGGAAAATTGCACAATATAAATCTATTCTAGTAGACCTCAACAATGGAATTATGATCAGTGGAAATGGCCATGACATGGGACCTTTAAAACCCGTTTGGTGTGAGCAGAACCTTTCAAAACCATCAGTTGTCAGCAGTTTCACTTTCTGCTAGGAATACTTTTGACTGACGTCCCCAAATGCTGTTATTAATTATAGGTTGAATGACATATTAAAAACTCCCCTCCCTAAAATGATTTCCTATTTCCACTAATATGCACCCAGAGGATTCACTTCTAAAATGGCTATGAATAGATGGCAAGCCTGAGCGAGTCCACAGGGCCGGCGCATGATCTGGCATGTCAAACTGCTTCAGCGCCAACAAGTTTCCCTTCGGATAACTTCTTCTTTGGTTCAACACATACCACACATCGCCGGCAGCAAAAGCCATAATGGATTTAGGGATATAATTTGAGAAGAGTGATTTATTACAAGAAGGATGCCATTGATAGAAAGCAATGAGGGCGGGGTGTGCTTTTTAATGATGTAACTAAGTGTTCTTGCTCTACAGGGATCAAACAGCTATTTATTAGGGCAAAGATGAACAATAAATAAGGATTAATACTATTTTTTGAGGCAGTCCAGATAAAAAAAAAAAAATCAGGTTCATACCCGATTCCAAAAAACACTTCAATAAGCCAAGTTTTCTTTTTAAACAATCTCAATCCTCCGAGTTTAACTTTATTTCTTTCTACAGTAGTTTTTGAAACCTCTTAGTGAACCACCCGTGGAGAACGGTGCCCTGAGAATAACAGAAAAGGCCACCTCCGCGGAGAAAAAGGCTTTCGATTCATTCTTTTGTCAGCCTTCTCTACCTTTTGTTATGCTCAAATACCCCTTTCACACCAACGCGGTTCCAGGGCCGGTTCGGAACTGGAGCTTGAACCAGTCCAGCCCTCGACTAGTACCGATTTTTTTATTTTGGCCCACTGTGTAACTGTGTAAGAACTTTTGAATGTAGCATGCAGTGTTTCCGCCAGACCAGGGCTGAGAGCGTCCCTTATAGAAACTGTATTTTTACATTAGTGAGCCGGATAATTTGGCTCGGCTCTCTTAAGGCGTCGGCTCTTTCGGCTCCCAAACGGCTCTTCATGTTACCACAGTTTACCACGGAGCCTCAGTTTCGCCGCTGCGAGGCTCCGGTGCTTGCAGCTCACGCACGTGCTCCACTAAAACCCCCCCGCTCATCGCGTCCAAATCGCGCACGTTCCGTGTTGTCCTGTAGCAGGCACCTTCGATGTCGGGGAAACGATCTCCAATACTCCGAAAAGAATCCCACCAGACTCCTTTGCCCCTCCAACAGAGGGATGTCCTTTTTCCTCTTCGTCATTTCAAGCGATAAAAACTCTCGATCTTCTCTCAAATTATTAATATTTTTGGACGCCCTCGGCTCGCGTTCAGGGCGTCCCGAGCTGAATAAGGGCGTCAAATGACGGCAAGAAGCCCACTGGCGGAAACGCTGGTAGCAACGACTGTAAAGTTGGTAGTAAAGTTGTCCCATTTCTTCCATTTCGCTTCGACATTGTTGTTGCTGTCAATGTGAGGGGTTTCCGCGCGGTTTGGCTTTATGAAGCAGGCACGCAAACGATTACGCAATGACGCAGCACCAGTCGGGCTCTGAGCAGTGTGAACAGAGCGGGAGCTGAACCGAAGAACCAGAAAAGCTAGAGCTAGAACGGGAAAAGCCTAGGTGTGAAAGGGGCAAAAGAGGAAGTACCTTGAGGTGCTTCCCACAGAGCACAGCACACTCACAACCCCCTGAACTATACAACCCCATACACATGCTAACAACACAGAGCAGCACAAATGCTAATCAGGGCTAGACACACTGTCCTTCTAGTGGTGGAACCAAGAAGACCAACAATCGATCAAACCAAGAAGTGCTACGATTAAATAATCCAAACAAATTAGATCCGTCGATATACACGATATATCTCTTATGAATGGACAAGTTGTATTACTGCCGCAAACGTATTATAATCATTGTAGTAATTGTCGATAGCTTTATGCAAACCACCTCAGAGAATGTCAAGGACGCATAGTGCATGGGATTCCTCAGTTGGTATCCCCCTCTACTCCTGGACTATCCTACAAGCTTTGAGTATTTCAGATTTTACTGTCCTCAAATAACATGTTTGAGTCACTGTTGTAAAAAAAAAAACCCATCCATGTTAAACTGAGTGGGAATATTTGCGGTGAAGAGAATGATCACCCTTGTGAGACAAATCTACCAAAACTAATGAAGGCTCAAATTGACCTCACAGCGAATCAAATTACAGGCAGATTATTGAATCCTCTCTCAGATGGTTTCCTGAATGAGGCTGTTATACACACAATGAGATTCGCTGGAAGAAATGTGTCATTCTTTTGGTGGCTCTGAGGGAACGCAGTAAATACCGCCTCGAGCTCAAACAGAGATGTGGGTCATGGATTTAATGAGAAAAATGTAAATTGCTTTTTAAAAACATTCGTAAAAAGTGGTCCTTAAAGATATACAATTTAAATCACTTTGCATATTTACAAAAAAACATAATTGTATGAGTTCAAGGGTTCATGTTTACTTTTACCACACAAGAGACACACAATATGCAGACATTTTAAACGAGCCACATTGAATATGACATGGCAGGGAAGGGAATTCATGCACATATTTGTGAATAATTTTTCTTTCAGGCATACTGTACCCGAGCACACAAAAGGCAATGGTATGTGTTCAAATGAATGCTGGAGCCTGATCGTATCCAAGGACACGAGACATGTGAGGCCGTGTGCCAGACTGCCAGTGATGCCGTGTCAGATTAAGGAGACACAGGCTGCCGCTTCCCACAGGGCCGAAAACAACAATGCTGGAGAGCTGCAGGGGGGGAAGCTTTGGATGGAGCCGGCATTCAGGAGAAAAATCCCAGCCCTACACGTAACCAGGACAAACTGTTAACCTTAAGGGGCCAGTGAGGTTTGTAATCAATGATGGTTAAATATCTTTGGAAACCTCTTCCTCCAATAACTTAACGACAATTGTTTTGGGGGTACATCCATTTCCGTAACTTTCCAAAACCAGCAACGTGACATTCAACTCTACACTACAGTGGATTGGCCAGCTGCACAATAACAGTCTCTTTAATGTGAACAACCAATTGCGACAGAAAATATATACAATTTGAGGAGAGACTATCTGAAAATAGGGCTGCTCAATTAATCATATTTTAATCGTAATTACGATTTTGGCTTGCAACCATTATGAAAACAACAATCGAAATAAAACGATTATTTTATTTTTTTCAGTTGATTTATACTCATAGTTCAGGGTAATCAACTGTTAAAAACATACTGTTCAGATTATTTTTTTCAATAAATGGATGTTTTCAAAGTAATTTAATAATCGTTTTTAATAATCGTGATATCAATTATTGACCCAAATAATCGAGATTATGATTTTTGCCATAATCCAGCAGCCCTATCTGAAAATGAGCCTTCTTCGCTCCAAAAAAACAACACAAATGAACTGTCACTACTGGTGAGGTCGGGCAACACATCCCACAAACCAATTTAATTCGAGTACAACATGGCCCTCTGATCGCCAGTTTTAGGGCCGATCACCGGAATCAGTATCGGCCGATACCGATCACGTGGGCGGGGACTATGGGGATCTTCCATTTAAAACTCAGTTAATGGGGCTCATTCACTGGCGCTTCCACAAACAACAAACAACATAATTATTACATTCAAATTAAGTGCATTATTCAAGTTTACATTAACTTTGGATAATAACACGGGTGAAATGAGTGGAAGCGCTCTCTTTTCCTCTCCCCTCTCTCTCTCTCTCCTGACAGCCTGTCAGTATTGTCTCATGCAGCTCACTAATCCAGTCATGAGTGACCCAACAGTGAAGAATAAATATATTTATAACTAGTTTAGCTTGTTCCAGAGGTAGATGAAATAGCTAAGTGTGTTAGGTCTCAGGCTGCAGTCGGATAATCCAAAAATCAGCTCCTAAATTCTAACCCTATCTCCTATTCCTTGACCTCTGAGTGAAACGTCACGGGGTTAAGGGATAGTGGATAGGAGAATTCAAAAGGACTTAGGAGAAGAGACTGCGGTACTTTAGAGAATCCGACTGCACTTTCACTATCCGATGTGTTTATGATGCGCCAGCGGACGTCATTTTGTGTGTCTGCTGCTGTGGGGAAACTATGGAAACTACAGTGTTCTATACCAGGGGTTCCCAAACTTTTCAGCCCGCGACCCCCAAAATAACAGTGCTGCGGGGAAAATATACAGGTGGCTAGTCCGCCCTTGAAAATGTCTATGCAAACGTTATTATTAATAATAATTAAAAAAAAATAAAAAAACACTCGGGGTCTCGCGACCCCCACTTTGGGAACCCCTGTTCTATACAACGGACTACATGGATGTTTAATAAGAACGAGGGACTCATCTAGAGACTCTGCACCGTGCTCTGATGCTATTGCTTTATGCTTTATGAACGTGGACAACAGAGAAACATATTCTTCATGACCAAAGTTGGAATTGAAATAAAAAAGGAAAGTGAAACTTATGCTCGTCACCCTCTCACTCCGGTCCACATAAATACAAATGATCCCAAAGATTGTATGAACTATGAAAAGATCTTAAAATCAATACAAATGTATTTATTATAAACGTTAGTCCTTAACATCTATCACTGTGTATATCACTATTCAAACATATTTTAAAAGTTGAACAAACCCCACACAGCTCAGTGAAATGTTGACTTTATTTGATCATTTCAGTAAAAACTAACGTTCAAATTTCTCTTTTTGATTATAATACTGATGAACGTTCAAAACAAAGCACTTTGGCAAGTCGCCACCTATGTTTTAAAAAGCTTAATAAGCACCGTAACTTTCATGATATCATTTCTCGGTCATAATCGGTTGTTTCCGTGAACGGCCGACTGTTGTGTGACGGCAAATGCTGCGGCTGCAAGGCATTGTGGGACAGCATTTTCTCCTCTCCTTTCGGTGAGGGAGGTCCAGTGGTTCCTAAGCTAAAGGAGGTTATAAAGGAAGTTTGAAACCTCCTTTCCTATCATATAGAGAATTCGAACGGCACTTATCATGGCTGCCACTGAGGGTCTTCCGGGTCATTTCACTCGGTTAGGAAGGTTCCTAAGCTAAATGGACTATTCGACTGCAGCCTAACTCTGTGTGTGTGTGTTGCTCCGCTCACCGCTCCGTCACAGCGGGTGGAGCTGCAGGATTTCTGCTTCACACACGTTGCATACCGCTATTTTATTGTCTTTTTTGGACACCTTCAAATACTGCCAGACTGGTGAAACCATTTTGGCGAGCTCGTTTTGCCGCGCACTGAGAAAAGTGTCATGTATTTTACGTCATAATTTTACAGTCATGCGATCGGCTCTCTCGATCGGTTATAGCTAGAAAGGATCCGTCTCGTGTAAATATGACGTCACATTCTCGTTGTAACTCTCGTTGTAATCGGAGCGGCTCGGAAACACATCTACAGCAGTAACATGCAACATACACATTAATGCAGCAGCAATATTAATAGAGAAACATCAAGAAGAACAAGACTGCTAACACCCTATTTCAACAATCACACTCCCTGTCATTGACATCATTAATAGATAGTTTAGCTTCTCACCATCATTTGCTGTGGCCCACTGATGTTAACGATCTTAACTGAAAGTCTGCCTGCCAAACGTAAACATTCAGCCACGTGACTTGCAAACTCTCGCGAGAGTTTTACACAAGACAGATCCTTTCTAGCCATAACCCTCGAGATCGGCATTTTTAGAGAGCACCGATCGATCTGCAGAGAGTGAGTATCGGCCGACATCGATCGGAGCATCCCTAGCCCTTACACTGAGGTGAACTAATGCCAACATGTCTAATGGCAAACTCACGTGTACTAGAGAGGTTTTTTTATTTTCAATAAATCAGTTACTAAGTTAACACTAACAGTTTTACAGGCATGCATAGTAGGAGGAATTGACCGCCCTCTTTGGTGAAAAATCCAGAAAACATGTATTTGACCCTGGCATTCCAAGAGGAAAAATTGTTGCAAAACAGAAGAAATGTGGCAGTCATGAAAAGTTATGAAAATGTTCTAGACAAACAGAAAGCTCAATAGTAGATTAAAATATGTGCAACAAAATACACCATCTGATAAACCACTGTTCATACCCTCATAGTCCCTCCTTTGGCTTTAATCGCACACATTACAGAGGATCTGCTGTGATATTTCCGTGAGTTTTGATAACGAAGGTGTGTATAAATGGGATATCTTTGGCTACCATGTTGTAATGCGTTAATCCATCATGACTCAGCTCGGAACTGTCGTAAACCTGACTCATAAGATAAGATGAAACTCTGGAGTGTTCTGGGAGAGGCCCGTCGACCTTTGAGCCGGCGACTTTGCTGTGACTGGGGACAAAACTAACGCACTTGTAAAGGTTGTACATTCAGTAACTCTTGAATATGATTAGAGTTTTTGCAAAGCTAGGGTAGGCCAGAAATGTATGCTTTGCCCTAAACCTAAACCCGTCTTGATCTGATCATATTAGTTATTATCTATTTATGCAACATTATTGTATAGCTGCCTTTCTTAGTTGAAAGGTAGAAGCGGACTTTGAAACCAAAGATGTTTTTAGAGGAGTGAGGGTACTACCAATGAGGCATGAAATACATTCCAGAAAGTCCAGGGGGAGTTTATGATTAATGAGTTTCAAGGCTTGACACTACAAAGACTCCGGAAACAGGGTTGCAATACTATAGGACAACATACTACACTATAGGATTTAACAAAACCTGAAAAAACGTTTTGTAAATAAACAATAGTTTCATCTTTTTCAGGAGGACAATGCATTGCAATGTCAATGCAAGGGTTTTTCAGCAAAACAACACAGGAATGGGCAGAAGGTTAACTTGACACAACTTTTACAAAAGCACAATTAGACGCCCAACCAATCAGACACTATTTGTTTACATCGTAATCTTTCTGAAATAAGATAAAATAAGGAATTGCGTGGGAAAGAAAGATTATGGAATCCATCCAGAGTGGTAAAATTGCATTTCTCCAACTGGACTAGTTGCGTTGTATTTATCAAATCTTTGTTACCTGAAGCAACACGCCCCACCAACCATGTGTATTTTTCTAATTGGGAGCTATTTTCCAGTCTCAATGACCGCCAAGTCTCTTGAACATCTGACCACACCCAGCTGAGATGCTGCTGCTACTTTAGCACCAAGCTACATCACTGGTGCACAGGGTGAAGAAAAAGGCATGTCGTCACTAGATGGCAAGGAAGGTCAGACTTAGATGTAAGTCTTTGAAAGCAGGTATTGTATCGGCAGGATAATGAAAAGCTGGGATAAAAAAAGGCAACATGTTGAATTGTTATTGTTTTGTCGGAAAAGTATTCAAATTATAACATAAACCCCAAAGAAGCAGCAAATCCTCACATTTAGGAAGGTGAAACCAGTGAATATTGGCTTGATAAATGACACACTGATCACCACAATGTTGATTTCCTTTGATCATTTCAGCACTGCATCATGCTACGATTAAAAATGTATGTTATAGTCTTTGAAAGTTTGACATGCCTTGAGGCAAAGCGCTGATTGTGAAATCCACAAGCGGAACTTGCTCATGCTCCCGAAAGATAAATCCAGCGCATAAACCTGGAAGTTAAGTTGACAGACTTCTGCCCACAATCTCAGAGATGTGAGTGGGGTACCAGGGTCTGCAAACGGCTACCGGAGCGTAACCCAGTAACTGCCCTGGCACACTCTCTGAGGCGCAGCTCGATGTTATCTTCAGGGCAGCCTGCCATCCCTGCCAATAACACAGTGCGAGGGAGGTTTTTTGAAAAAAGGGAGACCCGGGTTTTTGGTCGGGAAGGAAACGGAAAAAAAAAAAAAGGTTTCCGACAAAACAAAAAAAACAACAAAAACAAAAACAAACACAAAAAAACAAAAAACAACCAAAAAAAAACCACAACACAACAACAAACAAACACAAAAACAACACAAAACAAAAAAAAAAAACAAACAACACACAAAAAACAAAAAAAACAACACCAAAAACAACAAACAACAAAAACAAAGGGTTTTTCCGGGTTTTTTTTTGACCCCAAGAACAAAAAAAAAAAAAAAAATTTTTTTGATTTTTTTTTTTTTTTTCCCCCCCCGGGTTCTTTTTCCCCCCCCCCCCCCCTTAAAAAAAAACTGTTTTTTAAAAAAAAAAAAAAAAAAAAAAAAAAGGGGTACCCTTCCTCCTAAAAAAAAAAAAAAAAAAAAAAAAAAAAAAAAAAAAATTTTTTTTGGGAAAAACAAAAAACCCCCTGGGGGTGACCTTTCCATTTAAGTTAAAGTTTTTCCGTCGGGTGCTTTTTTTGGTACCGTGGGCTAAAACCCCTTTTGTCCCCCTGATAAAAAACTTTTTGTTTGTTTGGTGTTTTTTTTTGCGGTAAGATTTGGTCCGCCGAAAAAAAAAAAAAAAAAAAAAAAAAAGGAAAAAACGCGGGGGGCCGTGGAAAACAAATTTAAAAAAAAAAAAAGTTTAAAGGAAGGTTTGTTTTTGTTTTGTAAACTTGCAAAAAAAAAAAAAAAAAAAACACATGTTTTTTTAGAAAAAAACCTTCCCTTTGTCAAAAAAAAAAAAAAAAAAGGGCTCAAACCCGGTTTTTAAAAAGTGGTGGGGGTTAGGCTCTTTTTTTTTTCGAACGTTCTTACCCCTTAACCCTTTTTTTCTTTTTGCTTTTCTTTTTTTTTGGTTGTTTTCACGTCTTTTTTTCGAATTCTTTTTAAAATGTCCTGAAACAAAAAACAAAATTTAAACCCTTTTTCGAAAAAAAAAATTTTTTGGTGACACACAAGAACCGTTATTTTTTTCCGGAAAAATTTTGTCTTCGGACTCCGGACGGTTTCGGTCAGACTATTCACAACCTCTTCTCTAAATTATCTTCTAAAAAAAAAACCCAAACTCCGTTTTTTTTTCTTTTTTTCCCTTCATACCTTTTCCTTTCAAACCTTTCAACAACAATGCCTTAACTTTTTTCCTTTCCAGTTGTGGTGACAAAATGGTTAAAACCCCGATTTTTTTTTTTGTTTTTCAATGGTTTTTTGAAGGAAAGGGGTAATGAGGAAAGAAACCAAACCCGGAAGTGGGGTTTTTTTTAAGAGATTTAGCAGAGAGGTTTGTTGCATAGTTCGAACGAACGGTCCGCGGAGGTCGAGCAAAATTTTTTTTCCGCCCGAAAAAAATAAAAACGTTTTTCTTTTTCTTTTGTGTGTCAACCAATTTTTTTTTTGTTTTTTCGACAAGGTTTTTAAAATTGTTTTTTTTTGTAGACATTTAAAATTTTCCCGGAGACCGTGAACCAACAGGGGTTTTTTAAGGGGTAAAAAAGAACGGTCGGAAAAAAAAAATAAACACACTAAAACGTTTTGACCTTGCTTGGGAAAAGGAGTCTTAACACATGGCTGTGTTTTTTTTTTTTTTTAGCTACAAACACCTTCGTACTATTTCAACGGTTCCTTTTTCGAAAAACTTACCCCAACACACGACAAAAAAGTTTTACGCTTTTAAAAGGGACACGGGTTTTTAGCCAACCGTTACAAAAAACCAACACCGACCAAGAGATCCCAATAAATGGAGGTCAACGGGGTTGCGCTCATTTTAAAGGAAGAGGTACTATTTAGGGAGACGAGTCAATTGTCTTGGTTTTCAAAACCGACCCTGTGGTGTGGGGTTCGGTTGTGTGTTGTTCGTGGTGGTGTGTTTCTCGTGTTGTTGGTGTGGGGTGTTGTGTTTGTGTGTTGTGGTGGTTGTTGGGTTTGGCGTTGTGTGGGGGTGGGTGGTGGGTTGTTTGGTGGTTTGTGGGTGGTTTGTCGACGCTTTTTTTCGTTCCTCGCCGAACAAGACCGTCTCCTCAAACTCTCAGACGCGCCCGAATTTGTTTCCAAACCCCACGCACCGGACCCAAAGTTCCCTGAACTCAGAAAAAATTGGCCGCTGCCGAAATTCCGCTTAGGAAACGTATGTGAATGTTTACAAGTCCGCACGAGAGTAAGTTCGTGTTTTCGCTCTGGGGCGAATGACCAACTTAGCCTAATGTCAAAACGACTAATTCTCTCCGCAAGAGCCGTAGAAAGAAGACGGGGGTTTTCGGTTTTTTTTTTTCAATTTTTTTTTCCAGCGTAATTGCAAAATTGTTCTGAAGTTTTTGAACCTTTTTTTTTCCCTTGGTTTTACAACAAAAACCCGTAAACTTCCTCTTGCGTTCAGGAACGTATAAAGTCTATAGGAGTCAGTCTTTTTGTGTCTCTTGTTCTCTTCGGAAGCAGATAATATCGGGACTTCTACCGCGGAAAGGAGAGAGAAGTCGGTAAACTGTCCGTGCTCGGGTCCACGAGCAGAGTCACCGTACTTACCTAAGACCCTTCCTTCGGAGGGGGAGAGGGGGCGCGACGGGGGGTGAGAGAGTGACCNTAATGATACAGTAGGGTCTCGTTGGTGCTATGAGGACATTTGAAGTGTATGCAAGGATCCTTAAAGCCTCCAGTTAAAACTCAAGTCCCTGAACCCAGGCCAGCACCACCTGTTAGCGCTCCTCACTCCTCTGCCAACAGCCCTCTGCTTTCCAGCTGTGTGTGTGTGTGTGTGTGTGTGTGTGTGTGTGTGTGTGTGTGTGTGTGTGTGTGTGTGTGTGTGTGTGTGTGTGTGTCCAGCCAACTGGGTCTGTACTAGCAGAGGGATTACCATGGAGGAGGATTACTGTGGCACTGGAGTATATAAGCAGCCACAACCATGCACGATTTGGGACAGGGACTATTTGAACACACACACCATTACAGCTTTCCTGCACTTTATCATCTCCACACATGATTTTTTTTGTGTGTACAAATCTGAGGAAGTCCAGTTGCATCACCACAATAAAAAAAGGCTGCAAGAATGGAATTGGAAACAAGTGCAGAAGGCTTTAAATACAGATGTTTTGTAATTTTGGAAGCTTTGTTTTAACACTGTGTGTCTTGCAATAAAGGCCTTTAACAGCTGAGGCCTGCAGCAGCTGATAGTGTGGAGAGAGATAGAGATTGGGTGAGGCAAAAAGAAAGGAGTATGGAAAGGAGTTTGGAGTTTGTTACGTGAATTTGAAAGAAAGTCAACACACTGTACAATTGGGCTAAACAAGTTACAAAAATGGGAATTGTTTTGTTATGGTGCTTATTCCATGGTTCAAATGGTGCAAATGCAGCTATCTAGCATTGTTCCGGGCGGGTTGGGAGTCTCATTGTTTTCTCCTCCCACTTAATGAAGGCAAATAACCCCTAAAACCTGAGTCCTGCTTCGGGAATCACAATGAAACCGACTTTTGTTAGAACAAAAAACACCAAGAAAACTCTCCTGATCTCTTTTCCTAAACTTTCCCCGAAAGTCACAGCACAACCAGGCCCTTCTCACACACTTCCAAGACAACATGCTACTTTTTAGACGAGCACTTCTTACCTTAAAAGCGACCTCTGCAGTTGTTGTGCCTCGGCTACATGCGTCCTGTGATCTTTGTGTTTTCCTGCACGTTTTTATTTTCCGTCACAGCCCAAAGGAGTGGAATCAGGAGCTCTAACGTGGAATCTCAGTCTTCCGTCTGTCCCATACCGGTAACTACTTCCCCAGCCCAAAGTCCTCCGCTGGGATCCTTTATATTCCTTTAATCGAGGACTCGGGGCAGGGGGACAAAGGCTGCGTAATATGGCGGAGCAAGAGGCCAGCAAAACAGATAAATTATCCAGAAATCACCGCCGGCTGATGGGTCAGCCTGCCCTGAAAGACACACAACAAAAGCCGGACTAGCGCCGAGGAGCCGACGAGGCCAAAGGAGGAATATTGATGCGTTCAGGGACTCAGGTTAGACTCGTACATTTGACTTTCCCAGCTGCAATGGACCTAAACGTGATTAAAACAAACTTTTCTAGGCTTGTGATTCCCTTTAAACAGCAATGCTTGTGAATAAAGTGTCTAGTTGCATGAATACTTTTGAAACAACTATCTTGCAATTCACATGAAAGGCAAACATAACAAGAACATCCGAAGCGATTACCATATTTTGTGTCCTTGTTTTTGTGATATTTTCTAAAATATCCCATGAACCTTCACCCAGACCTACAGTTTGGGAATCAGCAACTAAAAGATAGGCATATCACCTAAATAATAAAAAGTATTTTTTGAAAATAGTGCTGGAAAAGTGGTTATTATTATTTTCACTTCTTGTTTTGTCTAAAAAGTGTAAAAAATAAAAATCTGAAATAATTGACACTTTTTTTTGTCTCAGCATAGATCCAAAATGATGTAAATGTTTTGCAAAAAATATATTAAAAAAATAAAAACATTATCCAGGAACACTTACAAAATAAAATCTTGAGAACGTTTTGCTAATTTGACTAGGTTTTATTCATACACTGTATAAATTAAGGTTGTAATGTGGGTTTATAACATCATGTTTGACTTTTTTCGATGACCCTTGAACGCCACATGATCTCCTATTGAATGGTTTTTCCCTTGTGTCCAATATGGCCGACATCACTGACGCCGATTGAAGCACAATCCACCATCTGGCTCAGTACCAAAAAGACAAAACTGATTTAATTTTGTCACTATATCAAACCATGTAAAATGTACTTTTAAACTGTGAATTTAGACATCAAAAGCGACGCTGTGTTAACCTTTGAACTCATATTCGCAATGTTGCAGGCATCTGGCGCCCTCGTTGTGTGAAAAAATAATGGGACTCTTTTAATATCCTCAGATTACCATTACATATAATCCTGCAGTTAACAGTATGATAGCCTACTATTAAATATCTGTCCGCCCTATAACATTTCCAAAAGGGAAAATATAGTGGGCTTGGGCTCATATTATTGCTTTTGACAGTTATATGATTAACACATAGGCCTAATGGGCTGTTTTGGGGTAGGGAAGATCGTGCTAAATGTGCATTTTAAACAAGTGGAAACAAATCTACTAGAATATTACAGCACTGCAGGATCAACATGTGTGGGACCTTATAAGAATTATTCAAAGTGGTTTGCTGACCCCTACTGACTTTAAATGCACTGTGCAGGAGGCTCTGCAAGCTCCACCCAGGCACCCAGGGCAGGTCTCCCTAGCCCCCCCTGTGGGAAATAAGATCTCACACACACACACACACACACACACACACACACACACACACACACACACACACACACACACAGTGTGTGTGTGTGTGTGAGATCTTATTTCCCACAGGGGGGGCTAGGGAGACCTGCNGTGAGTGAGTGAGTGAGTGAGTGTGTGAGTGAGAGAGAGATCTTATTTCCCACAGGGGGGGCTAGGGAGACCTGCCCTGGGTGCCTGGGTGGAGCTTGCAGAGCCTCCTGCACAGTGCATTTAAAGTCAGTCTGACTTTAAATGCACTGTGCAGGAGGCTCTGCAAGCTCCACCCAGGCACCCAGGGCAGGTCTCCCTAGCCCCCCCTGTGGGAAATAAGATCTCTCTCTNTTTAAAACTTTATTTCTTTTAAAACAAAAGAATGTGGTAAAAAAAAAAAACTGAAATGTGTGTGAATGCTTTCATGAGCTTTGCACGGGATGGTGTGACGACCATTTCAGATCAATACTTCCCTCACCGCATCACCAATAAGTCCAATTAGGGTTTTGTGATTATGACAGGGATGGGAAGTGATCGTCTTTGCTTGTTTTGCTGGTATTATGTGACTGGGTGTTTTTTTGTTGATCAGACATCTACAGACCAAGTTCAAGGCCTCTGGGGAGTCAGGAGCTGTCCAGTGCTGAAAACAAAGGTCTCAAATTCTCTATTTACAGTCACTTTCTAATCATTTCCAACAATTGTTGACTGGATATCGAGGGGGTGGTTTTAATGGCGGTGCAATGACAGCACTAAGGCCTCCTATCCGCTGGATTGTTGAAATAAACGAGGCACGTAATCTGATTTGAAGCTGGTGACGCAGGATGCCGGTTCAGAGAGCTATCAGCCTACGTGGCTTTAAAAACGATCCACTCATTTTCCCAACATTGTTCTGAAATTGGCATAATGCACTGATTGATACATTCAAACGAATAACTTGAGAAAAAGCTCGTAGCTATACTGGTATACATGTGGCAATTAACCAAGAAGCATTTGGGCCTAATTCTCCCTGATGAAGCCTCAATTGGCACATTGTTGGCAATTAATTGAGCGTCTTCACGCTTTGGCTTTTCTTTAATATGCTATTTATTATTTGCTAATAATACAGTCATATAATATCTTAGTTAAGCATATACTTGGCATTAATATTCATGGCATATAAAACGAATGCATTACAGCAGTGTGTGTGGGATGCAAGTTAGATGCTTTTACTTTGAAAGGGTTGACGCCTGAGTAAAAATCTATTTTGGTATGCCTGCACGATCCCTCTCTTTAATCACCAACTGGAGGTGAATGCACCTTTTCATTCAGCTCTGTTCACTGAATCCTATAGCTCACAAACCGATTGAAGAGTTTTCCAAAGAGAGATTCACGTCAGCGTTTTGTTTACTCTGACGCAAAATGACGCCCAGAGCCAGTCACCGCCGGAGGGGCCTATCCACAACTTCTTCATGGTGGGGCGTGATTCCTGCGAGGAGCACAATTTAAACATCATGTGTTATAAATGGAGCAGACCACTCACATGAGGCCTGTTTCAGCAGGTGCTGGTGCAGGACGGAAGACTGAGCAAACGGCGCCATCATGAGGACAAGAAGAGAAACGCGAGAATAATCCCAGCTGCACTCAGAGAAAAGATGAGTCAATACTCTCAACCATTAACTGATGTGTTTTACCAGCAGAGAATGACGTACAAAATGAATGGTTTCTCCTTATCCTCAAATATTTTTAGTGGAATATCGCTAGTTTAATCCTCCGTTTTGTATTGGAATATCGTATTGCTTTCCACTCATCCTTACATATTCTTATTATAATAGCTTGAAAGGTACTGCTTTCAATTTGATCAAGACCTCTTTGTGTGTTATTTAGAATCCACCATGTTGTCATACTATAACTTCAGATTATTCTAGTCAACTGATATTGCACTGAATTGGATGGTTTTATTGAATTGCAGTATGCGCTTGGCATAGGTGCATAAAGGCCTTTTTTGTTCCATGAAAAAAGCATGTATTCATCATCATCAGCTTTTATTTGAAGAGACTCTTGGTCTATTATTAACACTAGAACCGCCAGAGGTTTATAGGCCTACCTAAACCCGTCAAATCCCGCTATTAGAATGCAATTTTTAACAACATAGGGTGCTACATAACACACTTTCAGGAAAAGTCACGGACTGGGAGACTTTAATATTTTATTGAAAAAAAGTTACATCGCACACACACAACACACATCACACAAATTGACCCGATTGGCGGTTCTAGTGTTAAAAGACATACAACACTCAAATATAAATTAAAAAAGGCAGTTATACCAATGTTTCCACAGAGGTGACTGGTATCGTATAGCACTGAGACACAGATTTGAAAGCAGCATGATGACAGAGTTATGAGAAACATTCAATCAACAGATGAATTTGTACATCAGATTTCTCAAGAGAGCATGGAACATGTTGACTCATGCATTACAAAACATTTCACTTGCACTGCACCACCTTGGTTTTCTAAGCAGTATACGCAAACAGTCATTATATGCAACCTGGAGCTTCTTGAGGCTCGCCTTCTTAAACTTGACCCACAAGGGGTAAAGCTTGTGTATATACGTGGTATTGCAACCACATTGTTCCAGGTTGAATGTCTGATAAATGTTTGTGAATAAACCTCTGAGATTTGCTCGTTTTAAAGACCTGAAGAGATGACTGTATATCAAATAACAATATTTGAGAGAAGCCAAAATGTTAATATTTAATTGAAGATGAAACATTTCTAAATGAAAGCAGCTCAAACTGAGTATTTTTCATTCGGTTGTGACACAGTAATAAACCCATCAGATAGAAAGATACTGAAGCGTCAAATCACCAGCAGGAATCTGTGTTTCTCTGATCAGCTGCAGACAAAACGAGAGTCTTTGAGGTTGTCGCTCAAAACCCAAATGTTTTTGACTTGCTTTTGTTGTATCGTCTTCTTACATATCAATTATTCAATGGTGTTATTCTTGACGTCTGCTTTTATTTTATGTATTTATGTCTTTCTCTTGGGAGCCTTATACACGTACTCACGAATTTACTGAACATGACTCATACTTTGTGTGTGTGTGTGTGTGTGTGTGTGTGTGTGTGTGTGTGTGTGTGTGTGTGTGAGAGAGTGAGAGTGTGTGTGTGTGCGTGAGAGAGAGAGAGAGAG
>NW_011338777.1:193496-211670 GCF_000735185.1 Notothenia coriiceps
GGGGGCGGGTTGAGGGTGACGGATGCATCGATGAGGAAGGAACTGTACTTTTTTTATTCCGGGAGGCAAACTTGATGACGTCTATAGCATCCTTAATGTGACATATTGGAGGGAGGAAGAGGAGGAGGGGAGGGGGGCAAGGCTTAGGATACATAGATAAAAATCCAAGGCAATCACAGCACAGGACAAAGTTTAGAGCAGCGATATGCAGAGGAGCTCACAGTGCACTTTCACACCGGGTTTGTTTGCGTCTGCTTGAGTGCCATTCATTGTGTGTGAAGGTGAGATAGGCTGCACCGAGGGGAACATAAGGAGACGACGGAGGCGCTTCAGCCAGGGAACGAAGTGCCGTGAGAAGGAAACCGTCTCTCTTCCTCTCACTCACCACCACACCCGGATCACATCCTACAGCCTCCCTGCTCCCCTGCTATAGGTATGTGCTTTATCTGCGGATACATCTATTGATGGAAAGCGAGAGAAAGTAATGGAAATTATCTTTTTTTGTATGCACTGCATTGAGATCTGCTTATAATTGTAATTACTTTCCTGCTGCATGCAAAGGATTCAATACCAGTTCAACTTTTACGGATTTTTTTTGTTCTGGCAAACGGACGTTGTGTTTGTAGTTTATGTTCATTATTATTCGATCCAGCTTTGTAGTTTGTAGATCAGAGAAGTAGCACAGCATGTTGAATATGACAGAACAAAGAGCATGTTGTTTCTATAGGACTGACTAACCTGTTTAATGTTACGTCTGTTTTTTCATTTTTTCTAACAGCATGGCCAGTTCGAGTAAAGCGACTTTAATCTTGCTCGTCTACGGAATCTTAATGCACTACAGCGTCTTCTGCACACCTATCGGACTAAGTTACCCTAAGATTAGGTAGGTAACCGTGCTTCATCAGTATTTATGACCTGATTGTAGTATTTTATCCATGTTTCTGCCGATCATTATTGTTCAAGAATCAGCTTGCATCGTGAATAATGATATATTTAATTCGAATATTTGGATTTGGGCACTTTTATATCAAATACCTGTGCGTAATTGCGCTAAAATTACTTTTTCGCAATTTGTAATCACTTAATTGAGAGGAATAACAAAAGGAAATACAGTCATTTACACGTATACAGGTCTTCTGTGGAAAATGATTATGGAAATAGCGTAGAGGTTTCTGTCCGGGGGGACACTGATTAAAAATGAGAGTACAGTCAAGGCAATGGATAGCTCTTGGGATGACGGTGGACTGGCGTCACCAAGGAGAGGCGAGGCGAAACGAATAGGAGAGCTCTATCCATTTAAGATGAATTCTTTTTTTTCATTGTGAAAAACATTCATCATTTGGGCGTTGCTCTTATTGATTCTAATATATTTCTAATATTTTAAACACTGCTAATTGCGGCATTCTTTTAACACCTTTTTTGCTCCACGCCTACTCTAAATGTGATAATTTTCACACCCATTGTTTCGATTCGTAAATAATTAATGAGGCTGTAGCCTGTGTTGAGAGCAGTAGCAGCTAATTGGAATTAAAAACCATATTATATTCCCGATTAAAAATATATATATTTAATGAAACAATAAAATAAAGCTTTATTTATTACATTTAAGAATATTATTTGTTTTTTAATCAAAATTGAAATAATTCGTATGCTGATTTTATTGCAAAAACACCTTCAGATTGTACATGTTGTCCCTTTCTTCCCTTATCTCTAATGCAGTTAAACTCCCAGTGATTTTAGAAACTGATGCAGACATTTTGGCATTCTTTCACTGTTGCGTCCCACTTGTGCACAGATCAGATTTGTGATGAGTGCTCTCCCTTTTGCAGACTTGAAAACGACGCCTTCGATGAGGATGGGAATTCATTATCCGACATGGGCTTTGATGGCGATCAGATTGCTATACGAAGCCCACCATCCCTAAACGACGACGCATACACGCTATACTACCCACCAGAGAAAAGGTACATGTGCTTTCAGATCGCAGCTAAAGCCTCGATCTGGATTCCATTTTAATGACTTTTTTGCTGTTTTGCGATAATGTTTGCTTGCTTTGTTTTTCCCAGAGTACCTCATGTTATTTGTTCAGTGTTATTTTCATTACGAGTAGCCTAAAATGTTGGTTCAAAAATACTGTTAATAAGGAGCAAGGGTAGTCTTTGTGCAAGAAGGCTCCGATTTAATTTCACCTGATGTGATATTGGAGCTGAGGGTGGGTGGGGACATTTTAGGCTACTTTTGATCATTTTGTCTGCGCTTTTTTAGTCACTGATGATCTATGTGTTTTGGCGTTTTATCATCTAGACCAGAAAGGCATGCTGAGGAAGAATTAGATAGAGCCTTGAGGGAGATCCTGGGTCAGTTAACAGCGAGACATTATCTGCATTCTCTGGTGACAATTCGTGCAGGGTAAGCAGGCATTTCTTATAAGCGTTCACCTGCAGTCATCATCTTTTATGTTTCTCCGTTTGCACACGGCTGCTGCATCACTGTCTTTCATTGTGTGGTTTCTTTTCATTTATTTGTATCTCTCTCCATAAAAAAAATAAAATCATTTTGTTTCTGTTTTTGTTGTGGCACTCCCGAGGGGCAGTTTTTTCTGAGGCTAAAATACACTTCAATTTAAATGTGATACATCCATACATTGATTTCCTAAGTTTGAATGAAGAAGAAAATGCGTCAGAATTTCCAATTGGCTGCAAATTAATAATGTATAATTTTTGTAAAAACGCCTAAAATCACTGTTTCTTTTACACTGTCTTGCTTGCCGCTCTTTTCCAAACGAAAACAATACTACTAAAGGCCAAATTACGATGTATTAATGATTGTATAGGCAACTTTACATTAAACAACATTAAATTATCAAAGCTAAGCTGTCCAATCAAAAACAGCAGAAATCTGTGGAGTAGTGGAAGGCTTCAGATTTAACTAATGTTATTTCGTTTGTTCTTTTTCAGTGAAGACAACAGCATGGAGGAAGAGTCAGAGCCCCTATCCAAAAGACATTCAGATGGGATCTTCACCGACAGCTACAGTCGCTATAGAAAGCAGATGGCCGTGCAAAAATACCTGGCAGCGGTTCTGGGAAGAAGGTACAGACAGAGAGTTAGGAACAAAGGACGCCGACTTGCCTATTTGTAGCGTTTTAAAGCGCCAAGCTGCCCTCCTGTGTATATACATCCAGTCGTTAAATCAAAGTCATTCAAATATATCTGACCAACCAGTGGATTGCGCCTGTGTTCTTTCAACATGTATTTATGTATGAAGTAAAGCCATTAAAATGAATATTTTAATAATAATATCGGTTTTTTTTCTTTTTGTACAAAAGCACTTGATACCGCACAGTTATACTTTGTGGACCAATATTTTATTTTCATGTTCAGATGTTAAAAACAAAACAAAATGACTTAAAAAAAAAAAAAAAAGAAGAAATTAGTACAAAAAAAAAGTTAATTGTGCACCTTCAATATTATGCGCTTGAAATCTTCAAAGGTCATCTACATATGCAGAAAATAAATAGATTTTAAAAAGACAATCAAAGTATTGAATGTTATACTTATTTTTGTAACCAACGTTCTATTTTTTTAGTGTTGTTTGTATTCCAAACAGGCCCAAAGAAGCAGTGAGCATGCTATGTGAGGCATATCCGGCTTATACAATGATAGATGTTGCCCTTGCCCCCCCCCCCCCCTCCTCACTCCCTTAATGGGAGTCTGTGGGTTTGTTTAGCTTGCTGCCCCTCCAGGGGAATTCAGACGGCTTTTGTTGAACAGCCTCCCATTTGATGGAAAAACTGATTGACTTACACAACCATTCATGTAACTGGTGGTAAAATCCGACCCTCTTTTAAACAGAAATGTAATTGCAGGCTTTTCCAAGGGCATTATAGCCTTTCCTAAAGATAAATCAAAAGCACTCAATTTGCTGTTAACAGTATGCGGAAAACACTGCTTGCTCACTTGCCTCAACAAGTCCTATACTGTAGGGAGAAAAGACGTTCTCGATAGGACTGTGTTAAGAATGTTCCATATGTGTGTATTATGTACAGTATAGAAATTACACAGTGCACATATCCATCTCAATGTTGTCTGTGCTCAGTCAACAGGATTATTCAGAAGATTGTCCTTCTACTGTTGATTGTATTTGGGCAGCACTCCAAATATTCAGAATGGACCCAGAACATGTAAAGATGCAGGAAATGAAGCATTTTTTATTTTGTGACAAGAGGTGGAGTTAGGAACGGTAGCATCTGAGTTCCAGTGAGGAATATTTAAACTCTTCTTATTTATTGGTGCATGTGGAAACTGACACCTTTGCTACTTTTGCTTAGAAACTGCATGCATGCCATCGTGCTTTTTTTGGATTGTGCTATTTGGGAGATGGGCTGTGCTAAGCATATTTCAGCACCACTCCCGCCCCCCCAGATGTGTTGGAAATGTGAACAAGGAGGGCTAGAGGTGGTGGAAACTGGAACTGCACTGACTTGTTGAATTGTTAACTCCCCTGCTGCTGTCATTGTGGATATAATGAGACAAGACACTAGACCCCCTTCTTGCTGATTGCCTTTGTCCTGGTAGCGTTTTAGAAAAAGATTATTTTTGCTTCTAGATCGCCGTGCTATATAGTTGATTTGACAGTGCTGTGATTTGTTGTTAAGACAAAGCTGATCTGCGTGGGATGTCTACCGAGGTTTGTGAAGTGAGGATGTGATAAAGAGACGAGGAGAGTGGATGCATGGAGATGAAGAGATAATGTGAGTGAAAGAGAGAAAACTAAGTTACATAAAAGAAGGGTTACGGCACCCACAAGCCTGAGAGAGGTTGTCGCACCTGGAAACAGAGAAAAAAAGAGGCGTGTCTGACCTGCCAAAGTTACATCAGGGTCAAGGAGTCTGATAGAAAATATCAGGTGTTGAATTCCCATCACTCTGGCATCAGATTTACAATATGTGAGTTCCCTTCTCGCACTATGGAGGAGGATGAAATTCAGCCCTCAAGGAGCGGGATCTTCCCATTGACTTATATTAGGGAGATATCTCATGTATTTATTCGATATTATGCAAATGCTTTATGCACCCCTGCAATCCAATCAGTGGCCTGTGTTCCCCCATAGAACCTATCAATACACTCCTTCAATCTGGCTTTATTCTACAGGCTTTGTGTGAACGTGTGTGTGCGGATATAGATGTGCATTTGTGTCTACGTGTGTGCGGATGTAGCTGCTTGGTGGGCATGTGTGAGTGTGTCTGTGTGCGGATGTAGATGTGTGACTATTGGTGTGTGCGTGTTTGTGTGAATGAGAGACTGAATGCGAATGTTGAGTTGAAACAGCTTTTTGGCTTTGGTGCCTTGCTTCGACATGAGAAAAAAAACGATATAAGAAATTCGCCACAAGTGACAGATGGCAATTTTAGTGGCCCTACAATGCTGCAGTCCATTAGCTTATATTGAAACTTCCTTTTCCGCTCAGTTTAGTCTGCCCCTAGAGTAGTAGAATTAGGCTTTTTTTTTAAAGCATGGCCAATGATTTACTGAGTATAAAAGTAAAAAAAACAAGAATAGAATGTGTATGTTGATGGTGCAGGCAATGTGTGTGTGTTGTGTGTGTGTGTGCATGAGATTGGGGTGTTGTTCAGTGTCTGTGAGAGTTGTGAGCAATGACCAGTGTTTGTTACTGTTGACTATGAGGTGTTGTTGATTATTTTGATATTGGTCAGTAATTTAATAATCAGAAAATAGCCCCGACATATTATTTAGAACTCTGTGCATCACTATAAAGATTCAAAGGGTTTCAGAACATGACCAAGATGTTGTCAGATCATATAAAATGCCTGTTGTTGATATTTCTGAAAGCGCCAAACGCCTTACCTCCATGTTTAATCTCTTATCTATCTGAAAACAATGTGTTTAAAAAGTGAACCTTAGTACAAGTAACATCGTTATACACACAGGAGTCCTTATATGGGGTTTTACGTTTCTCAATGTTATGAAAGTGTTGTAAGATTTGTATGAATAAATTTTGTAAACAACAACATTTTCTAATGAATGTCTAATCTTTGAAACACATACAAATGTATAGATAATGTAAAACAGAGAGAGGTTTTGGTGTTTTGTTTGCCACATCAAAAAAAAGAAGCTGTAGGCTATACCTTTAAAAGTTGAGTGGGCATGATCAGCAAGGGCCGCATATTTGTCTGAAACACAAAAATCACATTACAGGAAATAAAGTGAAACATCCTCCAGCAACCACAGCAACAAGCTTCTGCTCTCTTGAGGGCGATGTCGACCTGAGCTCCTATCAAGTTAAATTAATCTTTCCGAGGCTTAATCATCAGAAATGAAAAAGAAAGTGAGACACTCAAAGCACCAGTGTATTGTGCAGAATCAGGAATAGGAGGTAAAATTGGTTTATGAGCAAAAAGGTGTGTTTTTATTGGTCAATACTCACCACATCATGACATTTCCAACTGGTTTTAGAATTTTAAAAGGTACGGTTTCTGAAACAGAGAAAAAGGGTGAATACATTTGGGTAAATGCACCTGTAACTCAAACTGAAGAACCATTCAACGTCTCAAAGGAGCTCGAGGAGAGAAGCTCCGAGCCTGCGCTGAGCAGCAGAGCTCCCCAGGATCAGCCCCGCGGCTTCCCCCCCGCTCCATCCTTGGCCTTGGAAGTGCAGCTGTGTCCCGCGGGAGAGGAGGATGGGTGTGGCGAGGCAGCGTGTGTGTGATCTGATCCTCATCAGCCAAACAGTGTGTGTGTGTGTGTGTGTGTGTGTGTTTGCTCAACAAAGGTAGACCTTGAGCAGGCTCTGCAATGGGACGGGGTCTTACATTACAACTTTGTGCACACACACTCACAGACAAACACATCCTGCAGAACAGAGGACACACATATTCACACTGTTTCATTACAAATATCTGCACAGGTGGTAAATATGATTACAATTTCAAATTGGCCAAAAGAAAACTGCAGCAGACTTTACACCTTCGATTCATGGGAGTTGCCCTGTTGCTATGCTAGAGTTTGAGCTACCTGTGTGACATATCGGACGTCTTCATTCTTTCTTTATCCATCCATCCCTCCCTTCCCCCTTTGCTTCCTCAAGCTGTCAAGAAGAAAACGCCGGCTTAGTGCTTTTGACAAGCAGAGATTCCCCCCATGACATTTCTTCTGGCTTAACAAAAGATGCATGCAGCGAGCGAGTCAGGTGACATGAAGAAAAAATGCATTCATAAATAAATATTCACCTCCTGATACGCCCACAAGTGGATATTGAGACAAATGCACCAATTTGTTTGCGCAGCAGTAGGCTTCACATGAGGGGCCACCCTGAGCCAATTTGTACATAGTGTACATTAATGCCTGAATCAATAAAAGAAGGCTCCTCCTCCCTCAGAGCGCTGCGTCATCGCTGCTTTATGGATAGCATCACTGCACTTCTCATCTCCCCATTAGTGTCTTCAAGCGGTTTTACAATTGATCTTAATTTTTCAAGAGAGTTGCGTCCCTGGCTTGTTTTGCTACGAGCTTTCGGAGGGAAGAATTGTATGATCTCTTTCAATCAGAGCTGCAAAAACAGCCTGGTCACTC
Source organism: Notothenia coriiceps (assembly GCF_000735185.1). NCBI lineage: Eukaryota > Metazoa > Chordata > Actinopteri > Perciformes > Nototheniidae > Notothenia > Notothenia coriiceps. The sequence continues at coordinate 201,089 of NW_011338777.1, forward strand.
TGTGCAGAGTTTAGAAAACATACAGCTATTATTAATCGTCCTTCTGCCCTACCATGCCTCTAGACACTTCTTAATCATGTGAGAGGTATGAGAGGGGGTGGGGAGGTTGTATTCAGGGCTTTTCCATTGGGGATACCCATACTGCCTCCCCCCCCCCCCCCCACACAGCAATACAGCCACACCCAGCTTTGTTTTCCATCATTAGAAGCCAGGCCTGTGTATGCATGTGTAATTCTGATGTATTGCTTATATGATTAACATTGCTGTTAGTTGTGTGTGTGTGTGTGTGTGTGTGTGTGTGTGTGTGTGTGTGTGTGTGTGTGTGTGTGTGTGTGTGTGTGTGTGTGTGTGTGTGTGTGTGTGTGTGTGTGTATATTCAGCTTAAACACAAACACTGCCCCCTCCCTCTCCCCCGGCTTCTCTCTTGCGTGTCAGGGTTAAAAATACAGCAGTCACAAGGGAGGCCCACACATGATGCAATCACACACACACCTCACCCTACACTCCCCCTTTCTCACCTCATGAATCTTTCAGTGGTCGGGTTTCGGGGGACGGTCTGGACTTGGCTGCAATGACACCCGTTATGGTGGCAGCTCCCACCCAGTCCCCCTCTCTCTTTAAATCTCATCTTGTGGTGGGATCTGTCACATCAAGCATTAAGCAGGAGGCACTCAGCGGCGAACAGAAGCCCCTCTGGGAGCAGCGAGAGACAGGGAGGAGGGGAACAGGAGATGTGGGCGAGGGTTTGCAGACATGGACCAATGATCAAGAGATGCTTCTGGCTTAGAGGGAAACACTTTACCTGTGAGGCTTGAGTAGTCATGGGGAACTATCCATCATATAACATGAGGCTATATGACTGGGAAGGACAAGGACCATCTCCAATGTCATTGTTCCCATGGATAAGTTTAACTGTGTTGTGTAACCTTACACAAAGCAGTATCCTGAGACTTTTGACAGTTGCTAAAGTTAAATGATGTTTGTTTTACTGCAGAACAAAGACTGTTGATCCCAAAATAAATGTGCAAAGGATGCTCTGTAAACATTGAGAGAAGCAGTAATTAATAATAAAAAGTACTTTCATATAAAATAAAGTAGAAAGAACTGATCCCAATGTTTCAAATGACAGAATTGTCTCTATAGAATTATACATTTTGTTATGTATATTAGGAACCACAAGCAAAGAAACAGACAGTACTAATATCAGAACAATGGGAAAATATAATTCAGCACACATCGGTAGCACTGGGAGGAGAATTGTAAATTTGTCAAAGTAAGTTATGATCAAAATAAAACTATACCTGCAAAAATGTTTAGTCTCTTGGGCGCAGTGTAACAGGCAGTGAACAGAACACACAATCATAAAGACGATTTGGAGAATGCGTTCGCTGCCTATTTACACATCAAGTAGACATTAGAGCCTCTCTTAAAGCAAGTTCAAAATCCAACCTACTAAATCCATTTTGTAGCTGTGCTTCAACCAACTCCTGAGGGAAATATGTGGCTCTTTAGCTGCTAAATGCTCCACTATGTTCACCAGCGAGACACTAACTGGGTCTATCTGCCGTTTGGTCCTGACCAGGTTCTGCACAGTGGGCCTATGAGAGATTTTTTGATGAAAGAAGATGCCTGCTGCTGCCAAAAAACAGCTTATGAGACTGGTGAGACTGGAGCAATACATTCAAGCTGGGGCCTGTAAAACAAAAACAATAAGCTAGAAAACAACTAATGCTGCGGGGAATGGCAGTTTTCTGACAATCATTTTATGTAGGGTTGTCACTAGCAAGCCTTTTTAATTTCAACCTTTGTTAATGTAAAAAATGTTTTGAACACATTTAATGATTCTGTAGACATTGAAGTTTCAGTGTTTGCTCTCCTGATGCCTTGACTATTGTTATTGTTCATGCTTGGGTTTAATTGTGTGCTTCTGCCACAAGAACAAGAACAACACAATCTATAACCTAATCGAAAATATTGTAACTATTTCCATGACAGCTATGGCACCATTTGAATTGAAGCATTAGAGCAATACTTTTCAAATAATACCACAGTTAAAGTCTGGAAATAATTTCTCATGTGTTAGCACATATTGCTAACAGACATATCCTCAGAACTCCCATTCCCTGTAGTTGGTGGTAATCATGAAAGCTTGTGAAACTGTGCTGTCGAACATGAAACAAATGTATTTGAAGCTGTCTTCATGCAGTGCCGTTCTCCCAAAGACACGAACAGAGGACTGTTGTATCCCATGTGCTTCTTAGAAAAATCTGGGGAGAACAATGCTCAGCAGGTGGACCTCACGAGTATGATAACATGACTTGAATAGTAAGTCATGTCATGTCTCTGTGCGTTGTTGTTTAAATAATTGGTTCATACATTAGAGCATCCAAAAGGTCACACACGCTGACCTTTAGAGTTCAGAGTGAGGTGAACAAATGGACGTCACCATCTTTTAGTCTTTTATTTTGCCCATAGCTCAAACACCAATACAGTTCTCGATTGGGCCTGGCTGCGCAAACACTGAATAATGTATCATTGCTAGAGCAGTTAGGTGTGAAAACTTGGTGTGAAATTTGTGAGAAAGAAACATGTTCAAGCTCTCTTTATTCGCCTCACCGTTTCTCTCAATTGCCTCCAAAGGAAGGAAGGAGACGGCCTATCACCCCCCCCCCACTGCAGCCGCTCACTGTTGCAGGCCTTTCCACATCATTCACCTTCACTTCTCTAAATGTGACATATTTCCTGAATGAGATGAGTGTTAATGAATGGAAAACATTCAAGGGTAGAGAGAGAAGCTTGTCAGCTCCAGGCTTCACGGGTTACGTGCACATGAGAGTCAAATGTACCCGCTGAAACACAGCTTGTGGTTGTGTTATCTTACTTCTTTCCTTTTAATGAATGTGATATGAGGCGGTGTGATGCATGTGTGTGGGTGTGAGTGGGTGTATGTGTAGCTGGCAGGGAAGGTTTTAATATGTCGATTTAATACCGGAGATGACTGTCTAATAAAGCAGGAACAAGGGCACAGCTTCAGAATTGGAACGCAGGAAGTTTTTAAAGTTAAAGTTCCTGGAGAACAGAAACACTTAAAAAAGTCCCTTTTCTTTTCTTACAAAGCGTAGAAAACGTTCCTAATCACTTTATGTCCATAACGGAAACAGTTTTTTGTTTTGAGATTCTCGCATGCCCTTTGTAAAATGCATCTTCTCCTTTCCCACAAACTTCTGAGCAAGCGTTCACCTACAGATCCTCGGAGATTGCTTTATCCCAAACCTCACATGCACACCAAAAGGGTAAGCGCTCGCTTTGAGAGGCGGAAGCACAAAGCAGGCTTTTCCCCGTCTTTTCACACATATTCAAAACAAAAGGTACTGCCTGTCATCCAGCAACACCTAACTCTCCGGGAATTGTCTCTGGCGGCACCAAAATAAGTGAGGCTGTGTGATAAGGAGAGAGGTGTGAGTGGGAAACACGGGGAGGAGAGGAAACCAGCCGGGCTCTTTATTCACACCTGTGAGCGACATCCTGCGCTCTCTGGGAGACAGCATCTGCATCGCATAGAAGAGTATCAGGCTCTGCTTGTGCAATTTCTTCTTTCTCACTTCCCTTCTGTCGCAGGGCTCTCCTACTACACAGCTCTTCCATCGGGGATGTTATTACATCTCATTGATTGACATATTGCTGTAACACACTCACAGCATGTATGTAAGGATCGTTCTTAGTTTGCAAGTATTACCCAAAAATATGTCTCATAGTAGAAATGACAACATAATTTGTCTGTGCCTCAAAAACTGTGGCAGTTCTCTGTTGAACAATGTGCGGTGTCGGCTGCCAAGTACACAGGTTCTGCTTCCAGCCTGCAGAAGCTTCAGGAAATTCCACCCCCCTAATCTCCCCCTTTCAACATGTATCTCCAAAAAAGGCACTCTCTGTCCAAAACAATATCTTGGTATTTCACCAGGTCCAGCAGGGGCCACATGGGCCAAGGTCGAGTCCTTTCCACACCTGTTGGGTTAGAGTCCGACCCGTGGCCCTTTGTTGCAAGTTGTTCCTCTTTCTCCCCCTTTTTGGTCAATCTATGTATTAAAGGCAAAAGGACTAAAAAAAGCAAAGAGAAAAGCAAATCTGTTATATGATGTGTCAAAAGAGACCAGCCAACATTACTTGGCATGATTTTGATTTGATTTGATTTAGGCACAAAAATAACTTGGTTAGGTTCAGAGAAAAATATCATGGTTTGGGTTTGAAGTGACCTTCATTACATTACATCATATGACATTTCATTTAATTAAGGCGACACTCAAGAGGAATCAAATTCAGAGCAGCAAGAATCCTGCGAGAACAAATACCACAGATGTGTTTTGTTGTTAATCTTTTTTTATTTGTAGAAACATAAATGGAAATGAATCCAATGATAATAAGGGCAGTTAATTAGATGCACATCTGGCTGTTTTCCTTTAAGACCAATAGCCATGAGTCACAGTCTGGACTGTTGTTTTGGATCAGCAAATACAAATGATTACTTCCTGTTTGAAAATACTCATGCAGGCCTAGTTTTTAAAGTGCTAAAGATAATGTAAATGCAACCGTCAATATACAAGCTATGATGTTCAATCTGAATTTTCTTTAAAAAAAAAAACATCTATATTGATTCTGACTCTTCTACATCCAACTCACAGGTTTATCATTGCTTTGAGAAAAAAGATGATTAATTGACCCCTTTTAGAAGTGTAGTTATGGTCATTTGTTCTGGAAATGTCATTTTCGAGCCTGAAACCTGAAAAACAGGCTCAGTGCTTAAAGGTCCAATGTCATGGCCATTTCAAATGATCATAATTCCATTGTTGAGGTCTACTAAAATAGATTTATACTGTGCAATCTTCCAAACTCACATTGGTTTCGCATACAGCATCTCTGTAAAGTATGTGTATTCACCGGAATTCACTCTCTGCCCTATCTGTCAGCCTGTTTGCCTGCTATGATCTCTAATAGACGAGTACATCATGCATGCACATTTCACATCACATCATATCGTAGATGCAGATATTCTTGTCTCACTGTGTTTGTTGCTGCTGGTATTTACAGTCTCAGTCGAGCAGCTCCTGACAGTTTGTTTTCGGGTTTTGGCAGCTGCTGTGAGTCCAGTGACATCACAGCGTACTGGCACAGTGATTACTGAGAAATGCAGTGAGAAAACACAGCAATAACTTAGCACCAGAGACGTCTCCAAATAAAAACAAACACACTGCACATAATCTAGTTTACGCTAATGGTATTGACCGACGTTACACACAGCAGGCGACGCTGGTTTAATATGTTGTACTCAAAGATTTCTTTAGTTGGCTACATTTTACAGGCAAAACATGGAGGAAACTTGGGGTTAGCAATGCGTTAATCTATACCAATAATAAAGATAAGACAAGGCCAACAACCAAGTCAACTTTGCATAAGCACTGTGCAAGTTCATATTCAATACTTGCACAATGGTTTCAGATAAATCCTGTGTTAAAACGGCTCAATGCACTTGCAACTGAATGACTATCATTTAATAGTGTTTATTAAACTTGTGAATTGTGTGTATTTGTGGACTGATACGAATCAGTACAAACTACTGTACTGAAGCTTTCCACATACCTTTGAGATCTAATCAATGGCAAGGCAAGGCAAGTTTATTTATATAGCACTTTTCAACACAAGGCAATTCAAAGTGCTTTACAAAAAATGAAAGACAATATGACATTCACCTGGTAATGGCTTAATTTCAGCATTTATTCAAAAGTGAGGGCAGAACGTGGCGACACACTACAGTGATAGTGTGAGAGTTTGGACTATTTATTTTAGACTAGTGGAAAGAACGAATCCATAACACACATTTAGATTTTTATTTAACAACACTTGATGTTATTTGTTTCTGTATATTCCTCCTAAATGTAATTGTTTGTTAGCATTTGATAATACCTAATTTATACTCTAAGCCAGAAATCTCCAACTTATTGGCACTTTATTAAACCAACATTCAGATTTCATTCATATCTGTATTCTTAAGGTTTGTTCATATATCATTCATAGTGGGACTTATATAACATGTTATTGCTTAAAACATGGTCAAATTAGATTTTTTTGAGTGACAACAATGTATATCCAAAATTCCTTATTTGAAAATGTTTGACTCAAGAAACAAGAATTAACTCAAAGCTGCCTTCATCCACAGCGTAAATAATTCTGTCTTCAAATTGAAAGCAAGTTGACGGACATTAATTAAGACAATGCCTCATTTTAAATAGGATGTTACCATGGTGAATGTCACCTAATGACCCAGTTTGGCTTTAAAGTTTTTCAACAGTGTGGTAATGATGCTTTTTCTCCTAATGATGATAGAAATTCATGCAGGTGAGATGCATGCAGCCGCTTTCATTATAAACAATTCTCACCTTTCAGAGTTTGACAGCTAACATCTGTATAACCATCGTGTAAATTACCTTTACAGAGGTCCTCCTGTAGTGGGAAATCAAATCAGCCGCATTAAATATTGTAGCTATGACTACAATCTGTAAATAGACTTGCTTTGAAATGCCTTTTACAGTACAGCTCTATTTTGAGGGACAATTATAAAGTTATTGTTTCATTCAGCTGCAGGAACAAAGCAGAACTTAATGAGTCTATTTTAAGTGCTTGTACTTTGAATATTGTTTATAATGACTTACGCTGATTCTGACCACACCATTATCAGTTAATGGAGGGTGCATCACTTCTGTGATTAAGCTGTTTTTGCCACACTTCCTACCAATCCCCCATTGAGGTAATTCCCCCCGATCCGTGGCTGATCAGCACACGCACTGAGAAACAGCTGTCACTCAGTCTCAGAGGTGTCCATCACAATGGCTCGTGGGTCCAGAATAATCACCATCTGCTGCTGTTCTGCTGGACGTGTAGGCCCATATCACTTCCGCCATGTTGTGTAGGAGGCATCTAGTCACTGGCTGACAGCAGCTTGTGAGCATGTTCAGAGCCATATGGGGAAAGATTGACTGCCGCATGCCTGCAAAATCATCAGTGTTTAACTAGAGAGTGCAAAACCCAGCACTATGCCAGACACACGCCATCTATCTGTTCATTTAGGAGATTAATTAATAGTTTGAAACAGATACTGCAGAGTCACCTTTGAGTAAAGAACGTCTTCAAATCAACATTTGTCCAGTGTTAAATTACCTAATCTCATACGTCGAGTAAGGAGTATGGATTGACTCACTGTCAAACTCATTTAAAGTTGTCTCCACCCAACAACAACAAAAGCGAGATTGAACAATTCTGCAAAACTCAGATTTTGTCCAATGCATGAATCTGTAGTTAAAATTGGATACCAGACTCCATGATTGTGCTGATTTATTTGAATGAGAGAAGCCAAAAAAGTTTTAAACTTGCTGGTTTACTCCGGCATTGTGTGGCCCACTGCAAATGTTTCTCATCCTGACATCCCACACATAACAATAGATTTTCCAGACTCTGGGATAGTTGTGCAAATGTAAAACCTCCATGGATAAAAATGCATTATACAAACAGCAATGATTTGGCTTTTTACAGCCATACGCATACAAAGAGATTAATGGAAACGGTTTACACGGGGACACTAACAAATTATGCACAAGGCTAAAATAACCACGGTTGCAGTCGAAAAGTCTTTTTGAAAGTTTCCCAACTGAGTGATATGACACGGAAGTATTTAGGTGCTATTCAAATCCTCCAAATGCTAAGTGCTATTTCCTTTTCCATCGGGTACACTGGTCCATCCTGTTGTCCCCTTTGTACCAGGGGAGCCTTCTCAAGGTCCTCATTAATGCTCCTTCATGTCTCTCCTTGACCTCATGACGCATTGAGGTGCAGGTATGTTATTTTAATTTGACTATGCAACCACTTCAAACCACCGCAGCAAATATAGCCTTATTAAATATCATTCATCCTGCCAGGCTGCAACTTTTTTGATTTGTAATGTATTTTCACTCCTGAAGGTGATAATACTAAAAGTAACTATAGTATATTTGACTTGTTATCCACAGTGATGCATTGGCATTAGAGGCAGACTGGCGGTCTCTTGGATGACTTATCCATATTGAAAATAATCAATAACTGCAGCCATAATTGTAATTGTTAAAAAAAGAATGCTTCTAAGGAAAATGCCTGAATCCTCAGTGTGCATAAATCCGCATTAAGCTGACTCTGCAGGCATTACATTGTTTCATGAGTAAACTTTGTTAGAGTCAAAACCACCGTCTCGTAAGTTGGGGCACGGCTAGACAGGAACAGGGAAAACAAAATGCAGCGCTCAGGAAAATGCCTTAGGCGTAAAGTGGGGGGGCGAGTGAGAGTATATCGATCTTTGGTCGCAACAACTTCCCCTGTCAGCAAACCTCTATTTCTGGAACCACCGTATCTCAGGAAGCCAGCGGGACCTGATTTGCAGTGAATGACATTACATTACCTTGTCTCTCCTCCAGTCGTTGTGATCTATTTCTATCCAAAGCACTCCAAACCATATTGTTATTTAAGTTAAATGTAAGTTAGAGGGAGGGAGTGAGGGAGACAAAACCCTCCTGTCATGTTGTTGTTGTGGGGGCTGCTCTGCATGCCTATTAATTGCCTCGTCCCTTGGGTGATCCTCCCAGTCTCATCAACCTATGTGACACAATACCAACCTAGCGTGAATGAAACCTGAACGTAATGAGCAATACTTTTCCTCAAGTCAGCACACATTCATGAGCGGTCTGATAAAGCGGAAAGCAGAACTGCACACCGAGACAATTTGGACTGCTTTCACAAACAAAACGACTGTGTGGAAGTGTCAAAGCCTTCCTTAGAGTCGGTGGTGCAGTGGGTTCTTCTAGAAGAAGGATAGGAGACTCCTGGGGGGCTGTGAGTGTGTGGTGGTGACAGGTAGGTCTCATGAGAGGAAGGGTCTCACGTGCAAGAACTGGGATCCCCTGTGTGTGTGTGTGTGTGTGTGTGTGTGTGTGTGTGTGTGTGTGTGTGTGTGTCACACTTGGAAACAAACAAACAAGTTGTTTAGTTTAACAAAGATCCTATATTAAAGGTGGGTAGGTAATTTTGGAGAAACCAGCTTGAGTGTGCAAGAATTTGAAAGAACACAGCCGGAAGAAATCTGCCACTTCCTTACAGAGCCCCTCCTCCAACACACACGAATGCGCACATGACCAATGAGGGCACGAGATAAGTTTGTGCACAGATGGAAGGCTGACAGGCAGGTAGGCCATCCAGTTATTTTAGCCGGGCCGGCTAAAGTGATTGGGCGTGCTTTTTACAGCGCTACGGCTTCCACAGATGACATTTTTGTATGGATTTTTCGTCAAAGCACTTCAGATATTCATTGCTATCGGGATGTTAAGAGCATTCCATGGAATATAACAAAAAGTGTATCTCGAGCCAGTTTCTCAAACTTACCTACCCCACCTTTAACTCTATTACCCACAACAGACACTGGTAGGATTGTTTTACTCGACATAAATCCGATTCAAGACATGCTCTGGTCAATATTTAGATATATGGAGGGGGATATATATATATATACATATTAAAAAAAAATATCGATTTATTATATATATATAATAAATCGATATTTTTTTAATATGTATTCTACTATTTCAACAATTAGACAATGTATACATCCGACACACAAACAAAATGTATAGAAGCGGGGGGGCAGAAAGCAATTTGTGATAGGAGAGCAGATATCTTTTGAGATTTGGGATATTGTAAGTGTTTTCATTTCCTGGTTTTAAAGGCTGACAGTTACGTAACTTATTCGAGATTTTCTGGTATTTACCTTTACCTGCTTAGTCATTAAAACAACTTTACGGATGATGACTTAACAAATATTTCATTGAGTAAATTATTTTTAAAACACCAATTGTCAACAATATTGATTGAGTGGTATTTGGTCAAAATATCATGATATGAATTTATTTTTTGAATCACTCAGCAATTATTCTGGAGAAAGGCTCTGGACAATCAATGAATTCTGATTAAAATTATAACAGCGACATTTAATGACGCTCCCGTTCTTCCGGGCGATACAGCGTGATTCATGACAACCCGAGTCATTCATCCCCCATCAGGCAGTCATCGTTCCCAAAACCCCTGGGTCAGGCCCATAATAAATATAGATGTTGACACACAGATTCTACCAGTCACAGGAGCAGACAATTCATGTTGTGGGTGGACTGAATCTGGCCTTGCGTCCGCACCTGACACCCTCCAATTATATGTGACAGATGCTTGGCGCGTGCACACGCACATTAATACTCTGCGCAGGGAATTAAATCTCCATATCTGACACTGGGCTTTTCTCCCCCCCTTCCGCCTCTCCCCTTTGTTCTCGGGGTGTATGTGACCAGATGTGGCCCTACTACAAATTTAATAAAGACGCAGAGTTTGTGTGTGTCTGCCTGCGTGCGTGCGTGCGTGCGTGCGTGCGTGCGTGTGTGTGTGTGTGTGTGTGTGTGATAGAGTCTCTGCTTGAGTGTGTGAGAAACTAGTCTGCTTATATGAAACTAAACATACATATAAAAGT
>NW_011338777.1:211677-214594 GCF_000735185.1 Notothenia coriiceps
GCGTGTGTGTGTGTGTGTGTGTGTGTGTGTGTGTGTGTGTGTGTGTGTGTGTGTGTGTGTGTGTGTGTGTGTGTGTGTGTGTGTGTGTGTGTGTGTGTGTGTGTGTGTGTGTGTGTGTGATAGAGTCTCTGCTTGAGTGTGTGAGAAACTAGTCTGCTTATATGAAACTAAACATACATATAAAAGTATGTTGGTTGTGTGTCTGGTGTGTGTTGCACATGCATGTACTGATCCTATAGATTGGGTTCTCGACACCGCCTTATTAGAAGGCTCCCTGTGTCAGTAGTTAATCCCTCATTCTCTCCGGGGACGCCCCACCCTGCCTCTCCTCCCCCTGTCCTCCTGTCATCCCCTCACCACTACCTCCACAGATGGGTCCTTTTATTTCCCCACAGAATACTAATAATGACCATTGAAGGATTCCAAAGGGGCTGGTTTGCCCCCTTTACACCAGCGCCAAAGCTGAATGGTGTAATGAGGCAAGTGGTGGCCAAGGGAGGGAAATGGGAGGACCTTACGAGCAAAAAGACAACAGCTAACGCAAACAAAGATTTACTGTTTAATGTTTAAGTGCTTCCTTTTGAATTCATGAAGTGTTTATTTTATGCTGACTGCTGAAGTCACCAAAACATGGATGGGTTTTTATGAAATGCGGCATCTAACTTAAGTTATAAAGAGAAGTTGAGTGACTCTGATATTGTGTTTCGGAATAATTTCTCACAGAACCATGAGGGAAATTAATATGCTGAAATAAAACCGTGGATATTATAGAGTTGACTTTTATGTCAGGTAGCCATATGGTGGGTAAATATAGCTCATATCATCAAACCAGGGACACAAGCCAACAGCAACCAGAAAGTAATAAAGAGGGGAAATGAGTGCGCTACTACAGCTTCTAATTATAGACAGAGATTATTGAATGTCTCGGTGATGCTGCAGTGTATAGCAAACACAGCCTGGAGTCAAATCACTATGTCTTTGAGGCAGGGAAAGGATACAGGAAACAAGAGGAGAGAGAGAGAGAGAGAGAGAGAGAGAGAGAGGATATTTTAAAAAGCTTTCGTGTCTCACTGCCAAAACTGCCACAAACTCTCAGTTGGGCAAAGATATTATCGTGATTCTTGTAGCAACTCACAACACAAGCCAACATAAAAAGACACCTGAACTGTCTCAGAAGAAAGTAAAAGAAACAAAGATACACAGCGAGACTGAATGCTGGCTGCTCTGGCTGGCCGCAACACAAAGAAGCTAAATGGAACTTTGTCAAAATTAGGAGAAATGTGTTGTCAATCCAAAACTCCTCCACCACAAATACAGAATCTGTGGTTTAGAAAGGTACGTGATAAAGTCAAAACTATACAAATCAAACAGAGAGCAAAATCAACTTTTTTAAATGAAATACAAAGAAGCTTTATTGCTATTCAAAGCAAAAGACTAAGGGTCGGGTTGTGCTCAATCAGAACGTGTTCATTGCACATGTTTCCGAATATCCTCTCAAAATCAGAAGTGTTTCTAGCTTTTACAAATGGCCACGTTCGAAGGCTACGTGAAAACCAGGTCCGTTTCTCAATTGCGAGGAAACTGGCTTCCAAGCCAATATTTCAAGGATACTACGTCATCGAATGCCGCCGAAGGACTGTTCCAATCTCCAGCACACTTGGAATTCCACCGAGGCTGCGTCCTTGGTTTGGGGGTATTTCGAGGCTGCACATGGGTAGACTTCGCGTCCTTCAAATCCCCACAATGCTTTGCACACGGACCAATTTCCCCAAATCTGTGGCGGAAAATGTAAGGCGGGGCCTCTCATATGACGCACACCTGCACACTTGCTAGCCTGTTACACTCTTCGTTTTCCAAATGCCAGGAAGAATTCTTGCCTAGCTTCTGAAGGAAGTGACTCGGAAGACATGTGCTACAAAGGAAGCATCCTCGCGATTGAGAAACAGCCCAGCTCTCTAAAATCACAGAATTGGTTGGACACAACAAAACTGAATTGGAAGGTTTGGTGGGAGCGAGTTGCAGAGCTGGTCGGCTTATCCAGAGATCACAAAGCACTCTCGACAGAGAATATTCCAAGAAAGGAGTCTGAAGTAAACTCAATTTAAGGCAGATTTTATAATTTGTCATGTGATGTGCTTGGTAGGTAGTCAGCATATTTCTTTATATTGTCAAATAAAATATGAATGATACAAAAAGCGTACTATTCTTGTGTGTCCCAGTGATCAGCGGGTTTGGTGTATATAACAGCGGTAGCCAAGTGGTTGTTGGATGCTTCAGTATTATTGATATCCTGTCATCTCACTATTTCAGAAATACTATTGAGCAAATCAACACTTTCCCAGCGCCAACATGATCTTCAGATTTTTTTCATTTTCCAAGAAAACCCAGCATCTAGACAAATGGTAGATACCATCTCCTACTACTATCAGTTTGATCAAGAGGCCCAACTTCATCGTCATTCCACATGTTTAGCTCCTTGTTGCCAATTTCTTCAAGAATCAAGAATCAATCAACATTTAAATTGATCTCATTACATTACATTACATTACATTGCATTTAGCTGACCCTTTTATCCAAAGCGACTTACAATAAGTGCATTCGACCAAGAAGATATAAACTTGAAGAAAACAGAATCATATAAGTACATTAGGTTTCATAGAGCCAAAACATTAAGTGCTACTCAACTGGCTTTAGATAAGCCAGTCCTTTGTTAGTACAGAAGTGCTTAGTTAGTATATGAGTTCTTAGTTAGTATATAAGTGCTTTTTTCTTTTTACATACATGGCGTGGTGCATAAGTGAACATCTTAGCCCATGTCCTAAAAGGCCTCTTGTATCTACTGGGGTTGGGTCTTTTGTTCTGCCAGCTGCTCGGAGTCCAAAATAAAGTCAAGGAGTAATGGAGCTTCGGCTGTACT
>NW_011338777.1:214676-221548 GCF_000735185.1 Notothenia coriiceps
AACAATTAGGTTACTTACTAACCAGCCTGTGAAAGCAGTTGTATAATGTTCTCTGTTGCTTTGGAGGCGATTTGTCATGAATTGCCATTAGTGGTGTTTAGGCTTCGGCTTGGAGCCTCTTCATTTATTTGATTGCATAATACGAATCTCTCATGCAACCAGAAGATTGTGTTTATTCCATTGGTTGTTTTTGTGTCAGTTTTGTTTACACCTTTATCAATGGTGTTGTAGTGTCCTGTACAGTATTGTCTTTTATTATGTTGTTTGTATCACCCTGGCCTTCAGCAGAGAGCACTGCCACGTCCTTGAAAAGTGCTGTACAAATACAATTATTGATTATTTTATTGTCTAACAACATTCAGTACATTTAAAATGCATATGGGCAAACTATATTTCCCAAGAGCTCAATCGTGTTTGCAACACAATTGTCTTGAAGGTCAACAGCTAGGGATAATAAAAACAGCAAAGAAAAGCCAGCGGTACCTCAACGTTACGTGCCGTTGTGTTTTCTTTTCTCATTATTTTTCCTCTCCAGTTGCACCCATCTCTTGTTTGTTTTTTTGCCTTTAAACATGAATCCAAAACCGTCCAATCACATCTGTCTATTTCCTGAAAAGAGATAAATAGTCAAAATGCATGTATGATTTGAAGATATATTGTACAACTTAAACAGAAGAATATATTTATTTAAATAAAAACACAATTTATTTGGGCAATGTTACTTATATAGCACTTTTCGACCCTTCAAAGTGCTTTACATTACTTTATGTTATATTGCTTGCATTCATTTACATTCACCCAATCACACCTCATTCATAAAGAGCAGTACCATTTGCTCTAGGGAAGCTAACATTCACACACTGTTGGCCATGCCATCGGGAGCAACTCAGGGTTAAGTATCTTGCCCAAGGATACATCGACATGATGACTGCTCTGGCTGGGATCGAACCAACAACCTTCTAAAGACGACCGGACTCCCTTGCAGAAACAACCGCCTCTGTCAGTCTAAGGTAATTGTCGCCCAATTCGATTCATGTTTTATATCTATGATTGATGTGCTGTTGGCTTCCCTTCGGATCGTGCTTCAATCTGATGAACTCACAGGCTCCCAACATGCTTGGTGTGTGTTTAGCTTATCCTCTGGCAGGAGTTGTCTCCAGCTGATGTCTAACTGATACCTTGTGTACTCTTGTGTCTCGTAATCAGAGGAAGTGTGTGGCATCCTCTCGGTCCTCCAAGGGGCCTGAACCGAATAGAGTGGGACATTTGTCTGTATGAATATTGCATTTTTTCCTTCAGTCCAATGCTAAATTATTGAACAGAATGCACTTTGGAAAACAGTTTTTGTGAGGTACTTCTCAGATATCGCAAATTGTGTCCTTGTGGAGAGACCTCTGCATGAGCTTTAGAGGAGGAAAACGTGGAGGAATTCCTCCCTGCTGGCTGCAGCGCCGGCCGACTCGTCTGTCTGCAGAAGCAACAGATGGCCGTGGTCTTGGGTTGCTAGGAAACTGGTAATCAAATACTTTAATTCAGATTGATTTGGGAATCTGAGGTTTATTAAAAGCAGGGTGAAGTCTTTTGTTATTCAGATGGCAAGATTTCTCATCCTTATTTTGGTCGGTAAATATTTGATTGCCCTCGGAGTTGGATATAGACCTGGCAGCGGGCTTTGGACAGGATGTGGTCGTGTGTGTTCAAGGACGTGAAGACAAATGATTGGCGGTGTCTGACTAACAGCCACACTGGAATGAAAGGAATAACAATAAAGACATATCCAATGTGTTTGTGGGTACATTCACACTTAAGGTGATGATGCTTCATTGTCTACACGTCTGGCACCATTTTCTTTCTTGCCTGCATGATAATACTTCTATATGTTCTGGTCGTTAGCCTTTAGGTCTAATAAACATCATGCAAAGCATAATAAATTCAAGGTTAAGATGAAATATAAGCGCCAGTGTTCTTGAAAAGGTGTTTTTCACAACTTCCCGTGTTGATCCCTACAGTGGTGAAAGGTGTTCAGAAAAATATGGGGGTGTTATTGTTGAAGGCTGTGATAAGTTGGTTTTATTAAGACTTTGCAAAGTAAAGAAAAAACTGAAGATCACCAGCCATCAAAATGTGATACCTCTTGGCTTAAAGTGATTATGTTCATCTGAAAAGAAAAAAGCTGTATTACAAACTACTTACCCTTTTTTCATTCAATACATGTACTTGGTTTGTTCTAGGTCTGAATATATCTAATATTTCAGAACCATTGTTCTAATTATTAAGAGATATAACATCGTGATAATGATGTTGCTTTGAGGATCTGCAAAGCACTGCAATACTTATATTAGATATGTTGGCTTTTGATGACTTCTTTGAAGAAATGGACTCAATGGCAAATCAACAGAAATAAAATGTGCTTTTATCTTTAAATTCCCATTCGTAGGCTTGTAAATGTGTGGACCGTTATGTGTCTTATAAGACCCAGAGACACATCAATTATTGATTAAAGAAAGAAAATCTATATACACTGTAATACCAGGATTGTGCAAACAGTACACTTTTTCCTTTTGATGAACCCCTATCCAAAACAAACCAAGGCAATATATGTGCAATGAGTGTACTGGATTTAACGGTTTTAGATTTGAGATTTGAGGCTCTGGTCACTTTTTCAAAAGCCCAATTCTGGCTCAGTATTCCTGCCTTGAGAGCTGAATTGATATAAAGCAAAAACACAGGAGGGCTGGAGACTAAATGCCAGAAGATTGGCAAGCACAGCAGTCGCCAGATGTTGACTGTTTTTGCACCAGAGTTTATTTCAGAGAGCAAATTTGTTGATTTTGCCAGCAGTGATGCAGGAGCAGTTGAGCCTCCTGTGAAGCTGCAGCGCTGCAGCCGCTGCCCTCAGTTAGCGGGACAGATCACAGCCGATATAACATTTCCCTGGTGAGTTCAGAAATAGATCCAAACAGAACGCAGACTAACCACGAGGAAAAATATACCCGCCAATTGTCGGTGTTGATGCTGATTGTTCGAAAAGCCACATTTGATGTGCTATTTTCAATTTCAGCTAAAAATAAACACAAGATGTCCTGTAAAAACGGCAGACAGATGAACCATTTGCGAGGAGGGGGAGAGGAGGTATACGTGAACACACGAGTAGTTGCATATGCAAATGTGTGTCTGTATACGCGCACATCAGCGGTCCACATATGTGCACACACGGACACAATATGTACAACAACCACATGCGTAGGAGGCACACAAAGAACATTTGCATTAAGTCCAACAAAGTAACCCCACAGTCAGCATTACAAATAACTAGGGATTCATGACATGGATTTTTTTCAGCCGATACTGATTACGAATCATTACCAGCTTCTCCTGACTGATAGGCTATATGTTACAAAATAGATCCTATTAAATGTTTGTTTGTTATAAAGAATTATCATTATCTGTTATTTATGCACACCTGAGGGTAAGACACGGTAAGTATGATTTGATATATGCCACAACTGTGATCTAACCAAATCTAATTGATAACCATATTGTGAACACAACAAAGAACATTTCTGACTCTTCAATGTAAAACAACATTTACTTGTATTGGTAAAGCACATACAATTTTCTATCATGTTGAAAAATATGCATACCAGCTACAACATGGTTGGCTCTTTAGTCAGTGGTGTTCTTCTTTTCTGGGGTAACTGGCAGATTGCAAACCCATTTTGAAGTGCATACCACCACCAACTGTGTGCGTAGATGCTGCTATTGTCAAGTAAATGCAAGCCAATTGGCTTCGTAGTGTTAGCGATGATTTATCGGCTATTATTCATTATCAGAAGGATGCATAATAGTATATATTTCCGAACATAGTCGATAACTTCTCACCTTGATTTGTGCATCTATTTAAAAAAAGCATGTTCTGACAGGTTTAAATATAGTTATAATGAAATATTGAGCAGAGTCTTCAGTCCTCTAAAGTTGTCTTGCAGTGAAATGAGAAGTTGCTTCAATGAAAGTGGGTGAGGACCGAGTGAACGTCCTTAGAGAATACTGCGAGTGAGCCTTGAAATAAGAAAAGAAAGCCAAAGCACAAACATGCAAGATATGTAACCAGAGATATATTTGCATTAAAGCTTTGACGTTAAGCTCCTCAGCCAGAAAACTCCTCCTGAAGAGTCTCACTTCCTAAGCATCACTTACTCTCTGGGAAGGCTAAATCTTTTTCAATGCCCGACACCATCTGGTAGAAATCAGCTCGGACTTACAGTACAGGATTTTCCTGACTTTGATGGAATGCAAAAGCACCGTTCGTACTTTCAGTGCAAATTGCAGCCTTATGTCCAGAAGTATAGACATTTTTGGACCATTTAGTCTGACCAACATCGTCCATGCCACACTGCCAAGAGGAGACAGTTCATGTTGTACTTTTGTCTTTGTACAGAGGAAAAAGTAAAAGGGTCTCTGAGGAGTGGGATTAGCTTAGGCATCACACATCTACCTGCCAGAGTTTTGGACAGCCAGGTCGGCTTAATAGGCTTCGTCACTAAACTGTGCTCTTTATTACCTGAAGATATGGATGTTTTTTTAAGAGGGGAAAATAATGGGTTGAAGTTTCCCTCTGAAAAACATAACTGTTTCCTGCTTGAACATGTCTGCCTATAATGATCTCTCTAATTGCAAATATGGTGCAGCACACACTAATGTCATGTCCAAGAAACTTATAGTGAAAGTTTATTCTTTATGTTAGAGTTGTCATGTCCCTTTGTCTTGTGCTTTATGTCTATGCCCTTAATTATTTCTTCCTCTCATTTCAGGCCTCCACGCTCCCCGCCCCTTTCTGTCTCCTGCGTCCTTGATTATTTTCCCCGCCCTGATTGTTTCCAACTGTGTCCCCTTTACCTGTGTATATATTGTGTTAGCTCCCTCCTGTTAATTGTCAGTTCGTTGTCTCTCGAAGACCTACGTATCGGCTTACCTCACGGACCTTTCACGGACCTATGCTATAGATCACGATTCTAGTTTTCCTCGAAAGAGTGTTTTGTTTTCCTTATTTTATTACTGTGCAAAATTCCAGTAAAGTCTTTATTTTGAAACGCTATCTGAGTCTGAGTTTTGAGTCGTGCAATTGAGTTCATGCCTCAGTGTTCACCCCTTGACAGTACGAACTGACCATCAAAATGAACTCAGCCGACTCAGATCAGATTAAGAACGCTATCCGCTCTCAGGGCCAACGGCTTGGGCAACAAGAGGAGCGTATGGCCACCATGCAGCAGGGAGTGCAGAATCTAACTAGCAGCCAGAGGGAACTACAAACATCGGTGACGACCCAAGTTAATCTACTGGCAGCAGAGGTTCAGCGTGTGCTCACTCACCTGCAGGCTGTTTCTCCTCCTACGACTCCTCCGGTTCCAGCGGTGACCGGATTCGATCCCAACCGGGTTACTGAGCCGCACAGTGCTTCCATGCGTCTGGCTCCACCCGAAAAGTACTCCGGAGACTCAGAAGGCTGCCGGCCGTTCATCGTGCAGTGTGAGTTACACTATCACCACCAACCGGCTGCTTTTCCCACGGACAATTCCAAAGTGGCTTTTATGATCTCTCATCTCTCCAGCCGAGCAGCAGCGTGGGCCACGGCAGAATGGTCCCGAGGCTCGCCTATCTGCGGGTCTCTGGAAAACTTCATAGACACTATGAGGAAGACCTTCGATCAAACCACGCCGGGCAGGGAAGCAGCTCGGGCTCTGATCAAGCTGCGACAACATCAGCGGAGTGTGGCTGACTACGCCATTGAGTTCCGGACTATGGCAGCCGACAGCGGCTGGAACTCCGCTGCATTGTTTGACGCTTTCGTCAGCGGTCTCTCGTTATTTCGTGACAATCACATAGTATTGATTTAGTTCTCTGATATGTCCGACGAATTTATTCGGGTTGATCTCTGGTACATAAAGGGTGCTTTTGGGTTTGTGTGAGGTATGTTGTCGAATATATTGTGGTAATGTCCTATACTGTCTCATGTGTGGGAAACTGCTCGTATGGTGTGACCGGACACCACACGCTCTTCTTCCCGTTACGGCGAGTGCAGAAGTGTGTGAGGGGGTAAGGGGTTAATCCGGAACAGGTGGACGCTCGAGATAGAGTAGACAGGGCAGAAATAGAGAGAAGGGAAAGTAACGATATTCCAGTTACTCCTCTCATTCTTCGTCTACCACATGTCATGTAATGGTCGCGTAGTGTCACCACCCGATCTATCGTCCGGTCACTAAGTACGAATCACTCTGCACACCTACTACGCTCCTCAAAAGATGACGTCACGTTTCAGTCACCTCTCACGCGCCGCCTAGACAACTAGTGAGTCGTGATACCGAACGAAGTATTATAATTGAGTCCCTCGTAAACTGGTCGTCTCCAGAGTTGCTTCGGGCCTCCCTACCTTCCTTCCTCTTTACTCTCCCCTTCACAATCCTCTTCTTACTCCAACCTCTAATTCACTGATCGAAATTTACAGTTGTTATTGCGAGCTGAAACGTCAGATTGAAGGTGTCCGCCTACCCACGTCCCCTCTCTGTGTCCTCTCTCAGGTTACCCTCCTTTTTACGGCGTCCACTAAACACCAGACGAATACAACAAACAACACATAAACACACAAACAATAGACATAGAAAAATATCATATACATATCATTATAAGAAAGTAGACAACTCCCCACTGCCTCGGAGGTTCTCTATTAGGTCGCCGCTCGCAGATAGACTTCCCCGCCTAGTTGGCGTAGGAACCTAAATAAGAAGAGGAGAGGCAGTTTGCTAACAGATATGCATATCGGTACCTATACTGTCTCAGGTTTAGTCGCCCGTCTAGCTCTCCGCGGTCGACCAGAA
>NW_011338777.1:221593-222983 GCF_000735185.1 Notothenia coriiceps
ATGGGGACGTGAGGACATGAAAGAGGGCGCTAAGTAGTGGCTGGAAGCTCACACACCTTGGTAAAAATTAGCAAGGCCTAAACCGGCTGCATTTTTTTGGCGAGAGTCAGGGGAGGGGCCATAAGTACTGGCAGCGTAAACCTTCTCTGGTCCATCTGACTACCTGACCTAGATAATGATTGAAGCCATCCCAAAAGTGTACTGTTTCTCACATGAAATATCACACTTTTCAGCTTCTGACAAACAAACTTTATTTGGAGCAGTTCTGTAGAAAACCAGGCGAAACATGTTTTTGTGGGTGTGAAGGTCAGGGGAGTAGATCAGAATGTCGTCCAGATAAAACAAAAACGAAACGGTTCCAGAAACTCCCCTCACAACACGTCGTTGATCATAGCCTGGAAGACTGCAGGAGCGGGTTGACAATCCAAATCGCATGACCAGGGATTCATAATGTCCTGAAGGGTGTTAAAACCCGTCTTCCATTCATCGCCCTCCCTGATCCTGACCAAATGATAGCGTCGTCCGCAGGGTCTAACTTGGTGAAAACTTGGCTTCCTGAAGCTGCTCGAAAGCGGGACGAGATGAGAGGGAGGGGGTACCCGTTTTTAACCGTAATGTCCATTGAGAGGCTGAGTAGTCGATACAGGGCCTAAAGAGAACCCATCCTTTTTGCCCACCGAAAAAAAAACCTGCAACCTGCTGGGGATGAGGAATGGACGAATAAGCCCTGTCTTGAGGGAGGCATCAATATAGTCCTTCATGCCTCTTTCTCAGGTCCTGAATTGCATAAAGTCGACCCTTAGGAATGGGGAGACCTCGCAATCAAGGTCAATAGCACAGTCATAGGAGCGGTGAGGAGGAAGAGCCAGAGCTTTGGACTTACTAAAGACTTCACTAAGGTCGTGGTAACAGGAAGAACTGGAAAGTACACACTCCGAAGAATATATTTTTGGGACTGTATCCTGCCTAACACTCCCAGTGTTAACATCCTCCCTGTCCAATCTCTGCTACCTGCTTAAAACAGAGATCAATGCAATTCTTTCCCCACCCGTCCACCCTCCAGATTGCCAATCTATGTGAGGGTTATGAAGTTTCAACCAGGGGAAACCCCAAAATGAGTGGATGTTGGGCTGAGTTAAATTAAGTGAAAAGACATTGTCTCGTGGTGGGGTATCATTACACTCTTACTATCCAAAGGCTCTGTTTGGTGAGTCACTTTAAACAACAGCCGACCATCGAGAGCACTCGCCTTACAGAGAGGCTGGGTAGAGGTTTAGTTTTTTATGTCCCAATGTTTAAACAAACCAGCAAGCCATAAACTTTCGATCCGCCCTGAGTCCAGATGAGAACACCATGAGTATACTACATTGTGCCTGATTCTCACCCTATC
>NW_011338777.1:223008-247594 GCF_000735185.1 Notothenia coriiceps
CTGCGTTCCGGACAACAGCGCCCCCCTGGCTCCGTGGAGGAGCCAATGCAGATGGGCCGCGCCAAGCTGTCGCTGGCAGAACGTCAGCGTCGATTCAAGGAGGGTCTGTGTTTCTACTGCGGGCAGCGCGGACACCCACAAGCGGCTTGTCCGGTAAAAGAGGAGGCTCACCAATGAAGAGGAGTACGTTGGTGAGCCGGATCTCTTCCTCTGACTTTCCTCCTTGCACCCTGACCCGGATCCAGGTAAAAATCAGAGACAATGTAGTTACTCATGGTGTTCTCATTGACTCAGGGGCGGACGAAAGTCTTATGGATTGGGGTTTAGTTAAGAAATGGGACGTAAAAACTAAACCTCTACCCCAGCCTCTTGAAGCGAGTGCTCTCGATGGGCGGCTGTTGTTTAAAGTGACTCACCAAACAGAGCCTTTTGGAAGTAAGATGTAATGATAACCACCACGAGACAATGTCTTTTCACTTATTTTAACTCAGCCCCAACATCCACTCATTTTTGGGGTTTCCCTGGTTGAATAAGTGAAAAGACATTGTCTCGTGGTGGTTATCATTACATCTTACTTCCANTTTTTCTTTGCACAGAATGAAAGAAAGGCCAAATGAATGGGCTGTGATTGTTGTACTTTTAAGCAGAGATCAATAATTTGTACGGCCCGCGGAGGATGTTGAAAAAATTGAAATGGCCCTTGAGAGGAAAAAGGTTCCCCACCCCTGGTGTAAAGGAAAGAATGAATGGGGCCATGTATCGTGAGATCAGCAAGGGCATTGAAGATGAAACGTGGCTGGGTCTTTCAGCATGACAATGATCCCAAACACACCGCCCGGGCAACGAAGGAGTGGCTTCGTAAGAAGCATTTCAAGGTCCTGGAGTGGCCTAGCCAGTCTCAAGATCTCAACCCCATAGAAAATCTTTGGAGGGAGTTGAAAGTCCGTGTTGCCCAGCGACAGCCCCAAAACATCACTGCTCTAGAGGAGATCTGCATGGAGGAATGGGCCAAAATACCAGCAACAGTGTGTGAAAACCTTGTGAAGACTTACAGAAAACGTTTGACCTCTGTCATTGCCAACAAAGGGTATATAACAAAGTATTGAGATGAACTTTTGTTATTGACCAAATACTTATTTTCCACCATCATTTGCAAATAAATTCTTTAAAAATCAGACAGTGATTTTCTGGATTTTTTTTTCTCATTCTGTCTCTCATAGTTGAGGTATACCTAGGATGAAAATTACAGGCCTCTCTCATCTTTTTAAGTGGGAGAACTTGCACAATTGGTGGCTGACTAAATACTTTTTTGTCCCACTGTATGTTGTACAGTACATTTATTATCTCTTCGATTTACACACGGCATCTATTGCACGTCTGTCCGTCCGATTTATTTTCCAGCAGTAGTAATTGAGATCAACAGTAAACCTCAGAGGTTAAAACCAGATAAGTTACAACCACCAGAACAACTTTTCAGTACTACCTGCACACATTTAAAAATGCAGGTTACGCTATACATAATTCTAGACTGAAAGACCTGCCATCATGCCAGGAATACCTGGGAGAAAAAAACATTTCCTCACACGCTGATGCAGATTCCTATGTTTTCCCACTATACAGTCCATTATGTCAGCTCAGTTGCACAGGTTGGAGAGTGGATGTGTGCATAAATATTTGAATATGTGACGGGCAGAGTGATGGAAATATCTCACTGGTGGAAAAGACTTGACATCCATTGATTAGTCAGCGTGTGAAAGGATTGGCTGTCCAGACGAGGTTCTTCGTCCATGTCAGTGAGGCTCATGGGAAAGAAGTGCGCACATGACCTTTCAACATGCCATTGCTGTTACTCCTTTTAGATTAGATCTCACCTCAGCTTTTTTTCTTACATGTGTGGATCCTCTGCTCATGTGTCACAATCCTGGCGTCCAATAAACTTAAAGCTCCATGGGTTACTTTGTCAATATGTTGTTAAAGAGTGCACTGAAACATCGAAGTGGTTTCATGAACACACAAGTTGGCAGAGCGTGCGAGCATTATCAATTCAAATACGGCGTCATCCTCTCATCCTGCTCCATATGCCTCTGCCTTAACCCGTCTGGAAGAACCAGATGGTGAACGGAGCTGAATAACACTTGAGTCCTCATCTGTCCCTCGGTCTCACTCAGTGCTTTGTAGCTGGGCTTCCTCTCCTCTTTGTACTGAACCCTACTAAAGGATTCTCTCCTTATATGATTCTCTCTTCTTACAATATGTATGAGTTACCCCTGAATAATCAGATTATGAGACACTTCAGCAACATTCACACCTGTGCTATCCTTATGAAAAAAGAAGATGCACATGCAGTATTTGCTGTCAAGACCCGGTGCCTCCAAGCTGTCACGCATTGTTTCCCAGAGAGGATGAAATGTTCAAAACGGGAGCTTTCTTATGCCCTTTCTCTGAGAGGTCATCTGTTACAAGGCTCTTATGTTTTTTTCATTACCACCCCCATTCCTTGATTTATCTTGCTATATCCCCGGCATCAAACGATTGACATTATCACTCTCCCGAGGGTGACGGGGATATTACACATTTATGTGGCCTATTGACTCTGGCCATCTGCAGACAAAGAGCAGTTGACAAACAAGTTTTCAAAACTAACGACATTTTAATGAGACAAAGAGAAGTTTAGAATTTCTGGAACTTTAGTCGACACGACGTGGAAGACAATAACGATAATGGTTGTGGTGTCGGAAGTCATGGGAAATAATAAGCACCTTCATTACCCGCAAGAAATATGGGGACTTTCTCTTGGCGATTAATGGCGAACACATACAAATGTCAAGAGATGCATATGTGTGAGTATTTTTTAATAATTAGAAGCTGTTGTGGAAAATGTCCTTGGGAATTGATGGGTTTATATACAAGTATGTGTATGAGCTTAGAAAATACATTTAAGGACTACTCATTTGTTTTGCCAGTTACATTTTGCTTTTAATTCACTAAAATAGTATCTCTCTAGACAGGAAGTTCATCCTTGGGATATACGAAATATGGTCTTGAAAACACAACGTGGCGTTTACATAGAGAACGCTGTATCACAGGATCATGGTCAGAGTACTGAGGTTTCAGATGGGGCTCATTCACCGGCAGCATTTTTATGTCAGATGCATTCTTGTATGTTATGAAAGTCAAAGTGAAGCAAACAGAGTTGTTGGTTAAACTTTAGACGCGTGGGGGGTCACATGGGCCACGTGGATGGTTAGGTTTGGGATTGAAAAATATAATAAGCAGGTCCTATCAAATGCTTTGGAGGGTTACGGTTTTGAATTAGTTGACAATCTTTTTCTGACGTTAATCAACTGCTGTGAAAGTAAAAAAAAAAAAAATGTTTCCTTCCTGTATTGAGATACGTAGATTGGGGTGTGTACAAGTATGCGCTTAAGCTTCCCTGATCAACATTCCTCACTAAGACTCAGGTAAAACTGATTGTCCGTGTGATTCATCTTCACTTATAACAGCTCTGCAGAGTCACACGCAAGACAGAAGCAATTTTTACAAGTAATCAATGAAATAGGAATTAGTTTGAAAAAAAACCAACATAGTCTACCATCTCTTCTGCTGATTAAAATGCCAGACTGTCTCCAGTTAGAGCCATCTGATAGACATAACCTTTAAGTGGGCCATTAGGGATATATTAAAAAAAAGACTAATTTCCTTGGGACATGTCACCGATGAATTATTAAAACATCTAAAACTGGGAAAACCATTCCTCTCCTTCTAACACCAAAAAAGATCAGCATTAATGAGGAGTTAACCTCTTAAATGATATAGGCTTGTGAAATTAAATTGTAATTCCACCTGTAGGATATGAACAATTCCAGGAACCAGCCAACAAATCACTAAGCAACGTCTCTTATATAATTTATATATTGATTTAGAGTCTGGCCCTGCTGACTTTGCTACAGTGAACCCCTGCTCTCGCTGATCAGTATGCATTTAAAATCAATGGGCCTAGTAAACACACAGGGGTAAAGCACAACCTTTAATTGTGCAACTGCATAAATTCTTTGGTTTAGAAAGGCATCAAAAGTCACAGCTTGATTCAGAAAATTCAAGCAACCAGCTCTTTGAAAACTATTTTAAGGATTGCTCCTTGAGGCTGAATTACAAAGTGATGTAAAATGGGATGAGTCGTGACAGTCGACAGGCAGGAGGTCCTATGCAAAGGAGCTAACATTATGCAGATGAAATGCAATTTAATTTGGTCGGGTCTGAAGTTTTGCGGATGCTCTGTCATCTGACATATCTGACTCTAGCTCTCAAGCAAGCTTACTGAATTTTTAAATCGAAAAAACATTTGAGAATAACGTTTTAGGGAAAGTGTAAGCAGAAAGTGTTTATCTATTTATTTTTCATCATCAAATAGTCGAATACAAATGCAGCATACTTTTAAAAGTTGCTACTTCAAGAATATATTGAACCCCTAATGAGCACACAGCCTTATGCAACACCACAGCATGTTCACATTGTAGCGTGATAAAATATAATAATAATAATCTTCCCCCCTTTCCCCTTTCCCAGCTTGTAGCAGAAGCCCATATTTTCAGCTCATACTGTGCTTTCTCCTTTATTTCCTATCTCACACTGTCATTCACATGCTCTGAGGTGCACAGAGTTAGACAGGTGCGTGTTTTCCTCCAAATGTTTGCGCTGCAGGGGCTCGGTTCGCGTGGGCATGCTATGGAGTTAACTGAAGTCTGTCGAGTTTCCAGGCTCGCGATCCAGGCATGCAGAGATGAGCCGGCAGGGGAAGGATTACGACTGGAGCACCGAGCCTGAGCAGCTTGGGCTGAAGGAGCGTGAGAGAGGCCAGCAGCTGGCCCACGGGGCCCACAGATGGAGCCTCTGGATGGGGAGTGGAGGAGCTTGGTCAGGCATTTCAGATGGACTAGTGGATGACTCACAAGCCCTCAGCACCTCTTACACCTACTCAGAGTCCTGAAGCACGCCGCTGATGCACTTGTTTACTGGTGCAGGAACATAGGAAATGGAAGTTGACAGTTCCTCTGACTTTCTCCAAGAAACATTTTCACATGATCACATGACATATGACTGGCCTTTTATCCAGGTTAAAAGAGTTAGGATCGAGGCAAGTTTTGGTTTCGGAAGCGTTTGTAGTCGGTGTTGTCTAACACGAAGACTTTGACATAGAATTCAAATAAAATAAATAACTATCAGGTTACATGATGAGGTTACATAAGATCCAAAATATTGACATGTTAAACATTTCTTAAATGGGTAAATGGGGTTAAGAAAGACAATTTAAAAGTATGTGAAAACACCCAAATTAGCCCCAGGACTCCAGAGGGTTGATGGTGATGAGAAGCGTGCCTCTGAGTTGCAGGCGTATTGGCTCCAGTTCCCGATTTCCAAAAAATACTATAGTTTACCTTTATTTAACCTTAACATAGAGTTCACGGTCAATGTGCTGTTAATTGCAATTGACAATCCCACAATGCTTTGCAAATAACAGTTGAGAGCTGTGTTACATAAAAACAGTATGTTAACGTTGAAAATTCACCATAAATTAACAGTAAAGGCTTACAGTGCACTTTTTTAGCGAGCTTTGGTTCAATACAGGTTTTACAAATCGCCATCTGAAACCCAACAACTTTTTTTTCAAGAAATCTTTTGATTACATTCTTAACGTTTGTTGCAAGAAGAAAAGACTCAGATTCAATGTGCAAAAAACAGGTTCAGTAACTAACAATCTTCCTCCATGGAGCGAGGGCCCCATGTGTGACAAAATCACTTTGAATATTAATACACACTGTAGGAGGGTGAGAGTTAACTGCACACAGCAAGGAGTTATTATTGCTGAGGAAGTGAGAAAAGCTTTGCAGTGAGGTGGTGATGTTAAATTGATTTTAACATCACAAGTGGTATTAAGTGGTCATTGCTCTGGTGTTTTTCTGCAACACACTCGCAATAAATCACTTACCATATCATTGTGGCCTGTAGTGTGAACACTTGGCCAAATGAGGATACATAAAGTTGAAAGTTTCAGAGAGATTTTCTACCGATACATTTAGGTGTTTTCCCCTTTCCTTTTCCTGTTTAGTCATTTTTGTTATTGCCTTGCATACTAACTTGCCTGTTCTCATTTTCATTGCAACCATTTTCTGCTCTAAGTTCAATCTGCAATCTTCTTTAAAGCAGATATATCTCCATGTTGTATAACAGTATTAACTTGTTAAAAAAAACTCACAGAGGAAATGTTCTCCATAAAAGGCAGGAAGCCGAAAATGGCCCGACAACTTCTCCCTTGTACGGTTTAAGAAAATAAGATCATAGACACGCTGTTCTTCACTTGAAATATGATTTTATAGGCTGCTTTTATGTCGTCCTTTGCAACATGATGATGTGATATGAAACTTTAAAGAGGCCACGGTAGGAAAGTAATTCAGAACAGCTGAAATATTGTTGTTTTCTAAGCAATTTCTTTTTAGGGAAATATATTTTATCACCCCACCAGGGACAAGAGGCTGCGGAAAGCTTTCATAATGGGATGAATCAATTGTGTGTTTTAGAGAGTAACAAAATCAAAATATGTTTATAAAATTAAGTAAGGGCATCATGGATTGTTGACTAGACTACAGTTACTGTAGACGAAACCAAACATCACACATTGTTTATTTTTAATAAAGCTGTTAAAGCTGCAGTAACAAGGAATTAATTATCTCATCATACTTAGAATAAAAAAATTGAGTTTTTAACCAGGCTCTTTTTAGCCCTTGATATAACTTTGTTTACAACTGCATTAAAGTACCCGCTTTTTCTTAACATACTGCTAATCTTCCCACCCTTGTTTCCTAATGTAACGTATCTGTGACACCCAGCTGGTTCAGTTCAGGTTCCTGCGCTCTAGCTGTTGAGTTTTCCCTGAACATTACGGACCCGTCTACAGCGTCAGCTCCATCAGCACACTGTGCTCCGAGCGGGTCACGCAAGCCAACACTCTTCCTCCAGAAATAAACCAAGACCCTGACACACAGACCTCACTCTTGTCTTTTACTATTTGTGTTTTCTTGCCCAACGCGATCTGCTGTCACAGGATTCTTCCACTCACAGAAGCAAAGGAGACATCAAATCCTTTATAGAAACATCATGCATATTTGAAGAAGGCATTCGTCCCATAAATAGCACTACGGTTAAATAATTGAAGCGTTTGCTGAAAATATATGAATAAGGCTGTGCATTCAGCATAGTGTCCAGATGTCTCCTGTGTGGGATCAACTGTATGAGCAATATTCAAAGGTGAAATACAAGCATGTATGTACATTTTGTGTCAAGGTCTCTGTCTAAAAATTATCTATATATGTTTCATAAACACAGCAGGTCTGAGGAGAGATAAAGGCCAACATTGGCTCACACATTTTGAATCATTTTGCAATGATTTGATGCTTTTCGAGGCAGGACACATGGTTCAAATATTCTACCAGGATATATGTAGTTACATGTATTTGTTGTTTTTCATAAAGCATGAACGAATGTCTGTAGCTGCTCATGTACTGCTAAGAATGAACAGAGCAGCTATACTCATTGATTTGCAATATTGCCTGCATGTTATGAATGAAACCAGAGATAAAGTAATGGCTATATTTAACTTACATTTCAGTTTTTTTAAGTTCTTGTAACCCAGAGAGATTCTCTACACTTAAGTAAAAACAACAACAGAAAAAAATATGTGTTTTCAGCCTGGCTGGATTTCAAAGTGTCAACATAGATTGTTTCCAAAGTGTGCAGTGAGAGTTTATTCCAGAGTAAAGTAACCGGGCTTCAGGCAAGGTAAAGGGTACAAGTGAAGGCTTCATGGGGGATAGGCTGCACATATGAGTGAACCAGTCTTTTTAAAGCGCTATTAGTACACAAGAGTATTGGAAATGAAGTGCAGACACATCAGTACCAGTGGTATGTGATTCAACACATTATCATCATGCAGTTAAAGGGGCCACATTATGCTCATTTTCAGGTTAATATTTGTATTTTGAGCCTTCACTGGGAGTTGTTTCAATAATTTAATTTTCAAAAAGGTCTTTATTCTTCTCATACTGCCTGTGCTGCAGCACCTTTTTTCACCCTCTGTCTGAAACCAGAGCCCAGTCTGCTCTGATGGTTAGCTAGCGGACCGCATTGTGATTGGTCAACCGCTTAGAGATGTTTTAATCAATTAAGATTTTAGATGTAATTGTAGGACTTTTTACATGGTTGTTGTACTTTTTATTTTCTGTTTATTGTATGTTGAATTGTATGGAACAAGCTGTAATAATCTGCACTGAACACGAATTCCACCAGCTTGGCTGTGTGGTCATTAAAGATTCTAATCTACTGTTATTGAACACTTTTACATGTGGTTTTGCTGCCTGCTTTTATATTAGATAGTATTCTGCTTATGCCTCTGCTGCTACTGACCACCAGGCAGCATGTTGCAGAGGCAGCTACTCTAAGCACTCAAACAACCTTTTTAAAGGCACGCCAGAGCTCAGAAGTAAAATAAGCATTCAACTTTTCCTGCAAAGAAATTCCTCACCAGTACAAGAATTTAAACTGACAGCTTTTTGTTCAGATGTTCTCTTCTGTAACCTCTCAGCTGCTGCCAACTCAGTGTCATATTACATTCCCACCTCTCTGTTGGTTGTATGAAATCCTGGGGAAGATACATGTTCACGGTGAAAAGGTGATTGCAGTAATAGAAGGCATAGTGTTACTTGCGCTGTGGTTCAGTACACAGGGGTCACATGAGGTCCAAGTCTGTTTCTAATACACAGGAAGAATAAATCCAACGGTGGAATGAATTTTTTACTGCACAGACGAGAGTAGAAATCTAGCCTCAATGCACCTTCACCTTTCAATTTCTCGCTTTCTCTTTTCTCCCTAGTCTACCAGATGTACACGTGCCTATAGTGTATGCTCATACAAATGCACAAAAAGCCCACATGCGAGCATACCACGTACATGCACATATGGATTGAGCTGACGGTACTGAATAATTGAGAGGCTGCCATAAAACGAATGGCGCACATTAGAATGAAAGATGGTTGTAGAAATGGAGAGAAGGCTCAGGGATTGCCTGCAGTTGAGAGTTAACATGTGAATCATCATGTATGGATGTGGGGAGGAGAACACCACACATAATTGTTCTCATGTGACAGCTGGATTCATTATTGTCTATATGTTCCTCTCTTTCCTGTCTGCCCCACACGCACTCGGCATAGTTCAGAGCACAGTCAAATTAACTGGAATAAATTTAACTCGAGGGCCTTTTCCACTGAATCCGAGCTTACGAGGTTATAAAATATGAATAAACAGATATTGCATTAACAGGCAACAAAAAGATGACTAAGGGAATTGCATTTTTTGCTGATTTGTAGAATATGTCGTGGCGGGAAGTAGAAAGGATTATGCAACCGAGAAAATGGGACCAAACTATGTTTACCTCGAAGTAGGTCCCGAGCCCTGTGTAAAAACACACAGGAAACAGGTCAATATATGCCGCTTGTCTATTTAATCACACTGCATTGAGCACCAGTTGTTGGCTTGACTCACAGTATATACTTAAGCAATAACTCACGATAAGCTGTGGGTGGGTATTTGTCATTGCATTGTATCACACCAACATAAGACATAGAGACAAGATACAAAATGTACACCCCCAGCTTTTTTCAGCACACTATGTCAACAGAATGTGTATCCCTAAAGAATAAATGACTCAATGTTACAGGGCAGGCCATGTTTTAAGCAAATCCTCCATCAATTCAATGATGACTCTTGGCAATTTGAATAAGACAATGAGACTTGTGATGCAACAATACAGTGTGTTGAGGTGCCGTCGAGCTCCTGCCAACATTCATGACACTTACTCGTGTAAACCTGTAATTGATGACAAAGCTATTTGAGTTACTAAAAAATGGATTTATTAAAATGTTAGAAGTCAGAACTCGTTGCTACTTGTTAAACATTTAGCTATGAGCACACAGTAATAATTGAAAGTGACTCAGATGTGCATATCAAGATTTTCAATATCCCTTGTTCTCTTAATTGGAGACTGTCGGCAGAAGCTGGTGGATAGATGTTAGAAGATGTTTTTCATCAAAGCTTGCTAAAAGCTCAAAGATGGAGGACCAACTGTACATCTAACTAATGAAAGGTTGAGGATCTGTAGGTTGGTTTGGGTCTGTGAGGAAAACAGAAGAAAAAGATGAAGTGGTATATAGGTGAAGTGATTAGGCGAGAGCTGTAGGAATAACAAAGCTTTTGCTACATCACTATCGAAAAAGAAAACACTGATCAATGTATCCCTTAATGTAACATCATACAGCAACACTGCATTAGCCGGTAGGGAGAACACTTCTGGTTCAGCAGCTTGTAACATGAATAGATGGGAAATAGATTTTTTTATATGAAAAGCTGTGAAGTATTGTAGTGTCTGATGGCTTTTTACTCCTGAATCTATCACTAGAATTGGGCTCCTTGGATTGTATTACCTCTTCTAGCTGGTACCTATGGCAACCTCTCCAAACCAATTGTCCCTTTCTTTTTACAGCAGTGTTGTTTTCTGTTTGAACATGACCTAAATATTAACATGCTGTTGTTGGTCAGGGACTACTCGTAGCCCGTGTGAAGCAGTTTATTTGCCAACTTTATTTTCTCTCAGCCTCAGAGTGATACTCAGTTTCACATTAAATTGTATGTCATAACTGTTGGTTATTATCCCTCTGGCGCACTGGAGTAATCTGCTTCATAACCAGGACTGTACACAAAGAGATGAATGAATATAACCTGCATGTATTGGAATCTACTTCAGAGTAGTGTGAGACCAAAAGGGCCCCAAAGTAATCTTGAGGTTGAGTTTTACTCGACTTATTTCCCCATTGAGGAGTTTGAGCTGAGAGGGGAAATGCAAAGCGAACGCTACAAGACATACCGCCCTCATGTTGTTTATGCAAATACATAAACAACCCATCTTTTAAAAAGGAAACAAAGAAGAGCCCTAACAGATTAACAGATATAAAAACGTGGTAACTATGGAACTTCTTTTGAAAGCTTTATTGTGACTTTTCTTACCCCTATCTAACAGAAATAACTCCTGTCTGTCAGGTTGTCATTATATCAGAATCAGAATCCCTTTATTAGTCCCACAGAGCGACATTTGCAGCGTTACAGCAGGAAAGAGCCACAGACAGCTAAGTGTTGCATATCTTAAATGCGTTAAAAAAGTACTACGTTATAATATAATAAACAATAAACAATATGCTAAAAAAAGATAAAAAGTTACATAATTTTCAAAAATACAGATCAAAAACAAATCAAATCTACAAATCAAATCCTGTAGCAGTTCTTAGGATTTAGCAGCGCGGTATATATTACAGTTATTAAAGATGGCATATGTATATAAAGTATATATTGCACATGGTTTGACGGTATTTAACAGCAGCAAGTTACACAAAACATTATACAGTAACAGTGTAAGATGATTCACATCCAAACTTTACAGTCTCTTTTTCTTTGATCGTAGCTGCCATGACAATCGTGTGCCAGGTTGAGATGTGCTGCTATTTCTATATTTCTGAATAAGTAAAAGGGCTAACACTGCAGTAAAGGTCAGCTTAGTGTGACCCAGCCTAATTTAGACAGAGGTTTTGAGTTGCAATCACCCCTTAAACCCATTTAACTACCAGAAACCAGCTGATCTCACAGATATAATAATGATACGTTTGGCAGACCCATTGGTCAAGTTCTTCAAGATTCCAATTAAAGTCTGCTGAAGATGTTTCAGTCAAGGTTGCTCAGTGAAATGTGGATTTGTGACACTTGGGCTGACCTTTGAGTTAATGCCTCTCACGCTCGTCTCATGCATTACAGATCTCTTGTGTTATCCAAGGTTGTTTTTCATGTGCTCTCCGTCTTTCTGATCGTTAGCATGCCATCAAACACTCTGCGGGAATGTTGGAGAGAGGCAAAGGTGAGAGGTGGTTGCTTTTAAGAAAAACAGTCAAATGTAGTTCATTATTGGCACAAACAAACACAGAATAAGTTATTTCTCTTTGTGATGTCAACATAATGACAGTTTTACCATTGAATGAACGATTACTTTTTCAGACAGACAAATGAGAGACAGCCTTGAGAAAAAACACTGAGGTACAGATGCTATGGTAAAATATTTGTATAGTAAAGCATTTGCTCAATAAGGTTACATACTTTCTGAACTAATTTGAACTCTTTCACTAGGCACCGTTTTACCTTGTTTCTCCGTTGTTATGGGCAGGGAATGTAAAGGCACTTCTCTGAGCTTGTGAATGCCTCTTTGTCTAAAAGCAATGACAGTTGTGTGGGCTGTCAAATCACTGCATTGGGCTAAAAGTGGCACAAAGATGCATCAATTTAAATACAAAAATATATAGCTAAATGCGACTTTAATGTCATCAGTTTAATGAAAGCTTTGCAAATTGGAAGTAATAATCTAAAACAATGTGTCGGGATGATACGATTATATAGCTGCCTAATTAAAATTGACAATTACATGCAGCATGAATAGATAGTTGTATTCATTACAGATGGTTTGGTTCCACTAAACTGCACTGTGGACTTTCAACAAGTGGCAATTAGCTTAACACCCAACACAGAGTGCACTGATGCCTCTGAGAGAATATATATAATGAAAAACCAAAAGCTGAAGGCCTGTTCTTTACTCAGTTCTGACAGAGCATGCAGGTTATGTGTTATCAGTGTCTAAAGCAGCTCCTCGCAGTCTCTTTGGCTGATACCGGGTGACTAATAGGCTGTTTCAATGATGCCATTGAAAATACATCACGCTTAAGTGAGTACAATTTGCTCCTGGCGTTCAAAGAGTATCTCCTACCCATCTCAGCTTGCCTCTGAGAAAGTTTGATTAGCAGCTAGTTGTGCCTTCACATCCTGAAGCACTGAGCCTGACAAGGGCATCTATCAGGGGAAATGTCCCTGCTGTTTGGCAAGAGTAACGTCGTTATACCTGAGGAAGGATAAAACCCTCCTATTAAGAGCTTGGATCGTTTATTTTCTATTTAAGTCTTTATAAACGCAGCTTTTTCTGTAGTTGAGTACTTGTGATGGACGTTGGTTGTGATAAACATTAGTTGTGAAGGGTGCAATTGAAGAAAAACATGTTTTGACGTCATATGAATAAATAAAAACGCTGAAATTCAATACCGAATATTAAAGAACCCGGCATCCTAAAAAAATGTGTTTGATTATGAAAATATTAAAATTGCATGATATTTGAAATGCTTCTAACATGAATTGAACTTGTCGAAGTGTTATTACTTTGTGGTCCGCCATTCGTGAAAATGTGCAACTTTAATCACGGGACACGATGCATGTCAACTGCGAAGCAGAAGAGCTGTGAGTGAATTTCATCTACATTTATTTATTTGTCAGACGCTCATGTGAAAAGCGATGTAACAATGAAGTACAATCTCACCCACAGCGGATCAACGAGAAGCCTTGGTTACAAGATTTGCTGCTGCATAAAATGAATTTAAATGTAGAGAGAGATATGGAGGTATGGACAATTTGTTAAAAGTTGA
Organism: Notothenia coriiceps; assembly: GCF_000735185.1. Classification (NCBI taxonomy): domain Eukaryota; kingdom Metazoa; phylum Chordata; class Actinopteri; order Perciformes; family Nototheniidae; genus Notothenia; species Notothenia coriiceps. Next base: position 236,619 of record NW_011338777.1, read on the forward strand.
TGCTCTCCCGTTTAAATTGTTGAGTTTCTGTAAATTAAATTAATTTCTCAGGAGATTGGTTTCCAAAAGCGATATTGATGTACCCCAACCCACAATATTGTTCAATTTGGTACAACATACAACATTGGACGTGACAAGCATTAATACTTAAACAGTACTTTTCCCCTAACTCTCTTTTACTGAATAGATAGAGATGGTCTTAATGTTGTTCAATGCATCCTTAGAGGACAGCTTACATTCATTATATCTCCTCTGGCGATTTCAACACCAATTTAAGTTCTCAAATTTGCTTTGTCTGGGAAGAAATACTGGATAGTGAATTAACTGATTTATATAAAACAGGCAGCAGCAGAAGTGCTTTTCTTAACACTTCCTTAGGAAATGTAATTTGGAACTTAATGGCCTGCAAGGGCTAAAGTCTCAAAGTTCCTACATGAGGGAGTTTCTCTCCCACACACCTCAATTATAGTCCTTTGTTTACTTCAGCGACATGGTGACATCACTGCGTACATGCTAGGCTAATGGTCGGGACATCTCTAAGCGGTTCAGCAATCATAACAGAGCAGTATGAGACAAATAAATCACTTTTCGAACATTAAAGCATAAACCTGTTACAGGAGAGGTACAACATACAAAGAAGAACCTGTAATGAGCATAATATTGCCCCTTTCATACCCAACCCTAGATTTAACACTAGTCCACACCCCTCTAGGTTATACACACATTTATTTAATAACTCGTGTTTCGTATTGCTTTGCTTTGCTTTCTCTTCACACTTTTGGTTGGTATAACAACCTATTTGTCCCTATTATGATGAGAGCCTTACTAAAACCTTTGTTCCTGTATTGGGAGCCAGCCGTGTACCGTGCTGCCTCCGGCTCTCCTACACATCCCGCAGATCACTCCGGGTGTGTGTTGGCACAGAGGTGGAGTACACTTTGCCAACACACAAACACACAACAAACTGCAAGGACCCACACTCAAACGCATTCTCTCCATGTCCCTTTCTGTGCTTGTCTCTGAATGGAAGAAGCTACTGGGACTTTGGCGTGCTTATTTTTAGCTGCTGCAGTCCTTTTCTGTGGAGTGACGTCTCCCACGGTCTCCCCCAGCTGTTTTTATCAAGTCACTCTGTCAGGCAGGAAACCCCGCACTGCTGCATTATTCATCCCCTGCTATTGAGAGAGGGGAATCGGAAGTCCCGACCACCACTTTGATGACATGCAAGAAGGGGGAAAGACTTACGCCGCTTACATTTGCTGGCACCTGTGCATTCGCAGATTCTGTGATCTTCAAGTTGAACACAGGAATCATAAATGAGACTGTTCAAGTGTGTGGCTGGTGGCCTTAACATTGAGGAGAGGAGGAGGGGGGACTTCTGTGGATAAATGTGTGCACGGGTATTTTCTGTGCATAAAATTATGCATTCATGTGTGTGCTAAATCTTCTGTTCTCGTATGCAAAAGAAGATCAAATTTAGCTTAATGTTATTTTCACCCACTTTTCCCGCCGGTATTGCATTTATGCAATGCGCTCATTAAAGCCATCCATCATCTACATAGCTGTGGGTTTCCCCTTGTACAGGCAGCACAGCTCTCTTCTGAACTATAAATATCTTTCATGGAGGAACACCCTCCCAAGGCTTTGTCAGAGACAAATCTAACCACCAGCTTGGATAAAATATGTCTACGTACATTATTGGGTAATTACATAATCTCAACATTCTGACAGGCAACGGATGTGTTTGAGAAATGGAAACCGTGTGTCCCTCATATATCCTATTTCTCAAGTCTGTGAGCCGCTTAGATTTGATCGAGATTGTTGCTGTAAGGAATATGGCTGATCCTCCATCACACATTATTTTTTCTCAGCCTAACGTCATAACAGAAATACGGCAAAGATTAATGGAATCAAAGTATTACACTCACACAAAGGTAGCACTCGAAGAATGAAGGCATGTGTATATCAAACCTGATGTGAAAGTATGCAGTGTGACTGGTTATGACGATATCTGTCAATATTCGGGTGTTTGCATAAATGTGCGATCCTGATTGACAGTACGACTTCCTGTGTTGACTCAGGCTGATTGAGTTGGAGATGGAAGTGCACTCTGCTGGCAGCGTTCTCCATTTGTCACCATCTTGAGCCGTGAGATGGGACGGCAGGCGCCCGCCGGACCCGAGAGCTCCTGTCTGCCTCTCTGTAATCCCATTCTTAGCATGTACAGGCACGTCTACGGCCCCCAAGAACACCCATCTGGTGGAAACTAATCCATTGATCCCTCTCCGTGTGTCAGTCACAAAAGCAGTTAGAGCTATGAGCTGCAGAGCTATGCTATGTCAAGTGTGGCCCTTAAAGCTCAGGAATCGATAGTGTGCAAGTAATTTAGGATGCAAATGGTCAAATGATGGCTCGGTGTGTGCGGCTGGCACAGCGAGAGGATGTGTGGTTGGGAGAGATGCTTCTGTAATTAAGATTGAACTCTTTTCATCATGAATAACATGTATGAACAAGGCACGTTTTAATTAAAGATATGTGTGTCTGTGTCGAAGGTCTGAGCAATAAAGCCACCAGGAAGCTTAATTTATCATCCTGTTTTTTTCTAAAGTCTGAGGACACTTTTCCCTCCTCTGTTTGTATCGCGTCTAGGAATAAAACCCAAATATAAAGTGATATAGAATGATTTATGAAAGAGGCTCATTGGAGAGTAGGGCAATGAAAATGCCATCCGCCTGAAAATCTAATAAGCATCCTCTCTGAATCGAGGAAAGAGTCGGTGGCATGTACAGGAAGCCTTCCACAGGGTGATCATGTATTAAACAGACTTCCCCTCGTTAAATATTCATGGGCAGAGATTTACTCATTAATCTTTCATTATCTTCTATCTCTCTATTTTGCATACATCAGAAGCTTGGAGATGTTACAATCACCTTCATTTCACATTTTCCGGCGCGGGGATGTTTGCAAATTCTCGCTGATTGTTTTGTGCTTCAGATAATGAGTCATGTCTTTGTTCAAGGTTTCTTATGTTGTCGTCTGTAATGCAAGTGTTTGTGATGTCAGGCGGGTAGATTTCTGGATTCTAGCTCAAGGGCTTCAGTGGATGACCACACACTGCTGACGCTCAACAGGACCGAGCTGCATCAACACACACGTTGGTGCTTCGAACTTTACACAAGTCAATATGAATGCACCAACACACATGAAGAAAAAAGGCAGTTGTGGAAGATGGAATCAGAAACTCCAACAAATCCTATTTTAAAAGTACAGAAAAAAGGAATGGGGATCTAATTTATTTTTAAAAAACCAACACAATATTTGGTTTATTCCGATGCATTGATGTCTGAGAAGCATTTTAAAATTGTCCTGGTTGAGGTGTAGCTTATTTGAACTTTTCTTATATAAATATATGGTCTTTTTTCAAACTTGAGTCTCAGGTTTCCTCCCTAGGATAACAAGATTGTTGAATATTCTCTATTATAACTCAAGCCTTCTTTTGTAAATAATCTGGATAATCTGACAGTTATTAACAATCTGAAAAATTGAGTACGGATTTTTGTCCCAAGCCAAAAAGATAATGATAATGCTTTGCAATTCATAAGGTGATTGGATTTTTTTTATATATATAAAATCTTATTAGTAATAGTCACCCTAGCTGTCAACAAATGTTTGTGAAATGGAAATACTAAAACAAAATGGAACAAGTAGCCTACCTTAAGACTGTACTGTATTCCATACTAATTTGTTATTTCCTCATTATTTCCTATTATTTATTCATGTGAATTAAATTATTTACTATGTCTTCTTTTTATATTTAGTTTTAAAAGTTTACTTATTTTATCTTGTTTTTCATTAGTTTTTTACTGATGCTTCTTGTTATTGCACTATCCCCTGTGCTACCGTAACACTCCAGATTCCCCCGCTGTGGGGCTGATAAATGATTATCTTGTGCTTCCACTGCTAACAGGCACATACAGTAGTAGATCAAAAACATGTACCTTCTGTACTACCATAAAAAGGCATAAAGAGAACAGGATGTGTGTTTGCTTTATAGTCCCTCGTATGATCCGCATTCATATCAGCACTCAGTCCTTTTGAAATCGTGTGACGTGAACGATCTAAATTAGACTTTTGGTGGAGAGGAAGTTCATACTGTTGCTCCGAGATGAAAGAAGTTGGTACACAGAGGTCAGTAGTTCACTGGCTGCGTACTCCGCTTCCTAGAACCGCCTCCAGTATGATTAAGGATGTGCTGTGATGTGATCCCGGTGATTACCATGGATGACTATAGGAGGGCAGCGCTGGGAGATGGTGTGTAGGACTTCAGGGGGACACTGGTGGGCAGGTGCTTTATCGACCTGCTGCCTCGGATTCCTGTTAATAATATACAGGGACTTATCACGCCTCCACATGTGGACAATGCATAGATGAAAAGCACACACCAAGATGCCAGAGAAAGGCTTTAAATATTTCACACGAGCACAACAATCTGAAAAGAGATGTGAACTTAATAATACCATAAATCTGTGTTTTTCTCCATGTGAGGAAAAAACATGATAATTGGCACAATGTAAATGTTGCTGCTTATAATGACTTTTTCTCTCTGCTTTGGTCCCCGACATCTTCACTACCCGAGTAGTGCAGACCTTGTTAGCATGTCCACTCGCTTTCTTTATAGTATGTCTTACTGAAAACAATGCAGCTCTGCGGGAGTTTCTGGCAAAACATAATATTCTCCACTGAAAAAGTTATTTCTTACTTCAACCCTAGTATAAGCTTGACTGGAAACAAACACACAGCTTCTATTTGTCATACATTTCTTTGTCTTTTCTTGGAATTCAAACGGGACTCGAAACGCTGTAAATTGCTCCGGATATTTATTTATTTCAACAATATTTCCAGCCTTCTTGCTATTCCTGCAATCAACTGAAATGACTAATGTGATAGTGAATCAGTGTTGTGCAGAAGCCAGTCAGCCTCATGCTGTTCCCAGTGGTCACCCGGCTTTCAGGAGGTATGCATGTCTTCCATCTGTTGTTATTTGGACACCCGCTGGCACCATACAATGATACGTTGATTCATAACCATTGGCAGGTTGTCAGACTTTTATTCAGAATAAAAATGAATTACAGACTAGAGTAGGTTGTTTAGTACATCCCTAGTCTACTGAATATTAATTGGTAAAGTTAATTTTAGAAAATGTCTGAACTTAGCTTCTAAAGTTGGAGCACAGCTGATATCAGCAAATATATCTTTTTTATGGCAGATATATCAGTGTGTGTCTTGTCTGATGATAAACACAAAATCCTGCAGAATGCCATTGCTTGAGTTAAAAAGGTCTTATTAGGCATTTTAAGGTTTTCCTTTTCAAGTACTGTTATATGTTTTTTTTGCATGTAAATGGTCTGCAGAGGCTAAAATCCCAAAGTTCTCTCCAGAGGGAGTTTCCAACACATTGTATGTGTTAGGCTAAGGGGCGGGACATTTCTAAGTGATTGGCCAATCACAACAGAGACGGTCAGCTAACCAATCAGAGCAGAGGGTGAAAAGGGGTGAGTATGAGAAAAATATAGACCTTTTTGAACATTAAAGCATGCAAACATCTCAAATTAGAAGCACAAAAAACAAACCTGAAAATTAGGATAATAGGTCCCCTTTAGTTTCGAAAATATGCTTTATGCAGTTTACATGACCAAAGAGCAAATACTTTTTTTTTTACGAGAAGTTTATCACTTCTCAAAACAAAATATCTTTATTGTAATAGCCCTTAAAAAAAAGATCAAATTAAGACCAGAACAGGAGGGAAATATAAAAAAACGAGTGTGCCAGGTGACGTAAGTGGCATATAAAATGCATGGCTGGATAGGGAGGGGTTAATGTCTTGTAAAACACGTGGTAAAGTAATCAAACATGAATCGGTTGACCCCACCTGAGTTCAATTCCCAGCGTCCCTCGACACTAACATTGCACCGTGTCATCTTAATCACTACTGACACGCCCCCTATTGTGCCTCCCTCCCACTTCAGCACACCTCATGTTCACGGTGGCAAAATACAGAACAAAGAACACACTGGTGCTGCCACACAGCCATATGCACCACATCATGAAAGTAGTAACTTGTCTCTATCATGTTCATCGTCAATGACCCGAAACCTGATTGGTAGAGTAAACTCTGAAAAGGACACATGAACATCCCAGAAGTTTACTTGCTGGCGCTGTATTCATCGAGGCAACCACGACTCGACTGATGAGAACTAATGGCGAGCCCCAGGACTCAAAGGGAGAGCATTGAATCAGATTGAAACAGCACAATACAGCAGAGTCACAGAGGCAGCCCAAACAGATGGGCGGCTGAACAGCTGTGCGTCTAAATGAACAGGATGTGTAGCTTCCAGCTGACAGCCCGTCTCAGTGGACATTGTGTTAGATACTGACTAAAACTGTAATGAGATTACCAGTCATTTAGAAAAAAGGTAATTGATGTCTTTTTGAATTAATTAACACATTTAGAAGGAATTTAAAGTGAAAGGTTACACACTCATTTAGTCTGTCCCTTGTTTATTCCGTTAATTGAGTATTTTGTTTGCCTTTTGTTGGAGGGTAATCTAGAGACATCATTTTTTCAAGTTGTAACGTTTGGTAGTGTCTGAAACAGGAATGTTAAAACATATTTATTTGCAAGCAGAAACAACCATGATATGTCACTGAGCCTTCAAAGCTGTACTGATTAGTCTCTGCGTCAGAAATCAACACACTGATATTTATGTCCATAAAATATAGTATTTACAAATTAGACCTCAAACATCATTAGCATTCATTAAGAGTTGTGTTTCTTTCCACCAGACAAACATAAATCCATCATTCACTCTAATGTTAGCACCTTTTTGATCAACTACTGAGGTAAAAACATGGAGCTGAAAGGTGCTAAGACGCTTTGTAGAGCTTCAAAGTCGAGTGTCGTTCAAATGACACCTTTAACATTACATTGGTCATTTTATGTCCTTCATATATTAGTATTGATTAGCGCAACACTCAAGTACAACCATCACACTGCTAGCTAATCTTACCTCAGGGACCTCAAATGTATAATACATCTGAAATATATCACAATTGCTTTCCAGAGTGCTAACTGTGGAGCTGTCCTGGGACTACAATCTTCTGTGACCTTCCAGACTTTCTTCACCTGGTGACCTTGAGACATATTTTATATCTTATGTATTCAGGATACTGAGTCTGGGGGTGATTTCCATTAGGCTCATAGCTCCCTGCTTCCTCACTCTCATCTCTCACCTAAAATGTATGAACACTCGATTTGTTTATCTCAGCCTTCTCTGGAATAAGATAATTAGGTTTTTGTTTTTTTTGGCTCAAGCTATTAACTATAATATTACAAACCCAGTCCGGATAAACAAAAATATACACTTCTCCTTGCTGAAATGAGCAATGCAATAACAAGGCAGCCTTTCTCCATAACAATACTTCACTAAAGATTGGTCATTTATATTTGGGCTCAGCAGACGATTAGTATAAAAGAAACGTGGTCTTTTTAGAGGAACGGGTGGTGCAGGCTGCACCCTAAATCGAGACATTGAGCAACACCTAAACAGCATAATGCAATGGAGCTTGATGAGCATTTCAAAATACATCATTTATGCACCTTTTGCACAGAAACATTACACAAAAGGAACATTAAACATAACAAGAATATGAGATGTTATGCATAATTAGTATTTGACTCATCTCTGTGAAATGGACCCTCACTTATTCATAGGTACATTAAAGGGCCCATGTCATGCTTTTCCGGTTATTACCCGTCCCCTTGTGTGTTATGAAGGTTTTTATGCATGTAAACGGTCTGCAGAGTCAAAAACCCTCAAAGTACACCCTGTAGCGAGTAAAACTCTAACACAGTCTATGCTGCCCCTCAACGCCTCGTTGGAGATTTCTCATTTTCTTCCTGGGTACTCTGACGTGTGAATACCCAGAGGTCACACCCTCTGCCAGCCTTTCACGAAACAAAGCTTCCCAAACCTTTCAGCGATTCATGCCGGATGTGTACAGCGTAGGGCACTGTTGCTGTTCGATGCTGTTCCTACTTTGTTTGGACCAGAGGGAGATTCGGGTACACAACCTGTAAGTATTCATTGTTGTTTGTGTATTTATGATGTTTAAAACAAACAAGGTATCTACCACGACTGTTTAAATGGGTAAGCGTTTTTCGGACTACAACGTTGGGATCGCGGAGAAATGCTCTCCGCAGACCCATTCTCACAGCGTTAAACCTTTTTCTTACTCAATATCAAGCCACACTTATTGTTTTTACTTCGGCTGTGAGTGTTTATGTGTGCTCAGGATGAGTTTTGCTTGTTCTCGCCGTATCTCCTCGCAGCAGATCGCAGCAACGAGCCTCGCAGCGTCCCGATCAATCAGAGCACACTGGGCTCACAGGGAGGGGGGGCAGGAGCTCCAACAAGCCGTTTAGGACAGAGAGTGAATACCTGGTGAATACACATACTATATAGAGATGCTGTATGAGAAACCAATGTGAGTTTGGAAAATTGCACAGTATAAATCTATTCTAGTAGACCTCAACAATGGAAATATGAGCAGTAGAAATGGCCATGACATGGGATCTTCAAGATTGAAACATTTTCTTCAGAGGTGGCCACCCACATGTGCCCACCCGCGCTGATGTGAGACACACTTCACTCCTCTGTCAGTCAATATCGTCTCAGACTGGGTACAAAAGGTACCAGCTGCCATGAGGCGCCTGCAGCACTGTGACCTTCCTGCCTCTGCATCTTGCTGGCTATTTTTTTTTTTATTTATTAGATTTGCTGTTTATTAAGGGGATGGAGACCCTGTGAGAGAACCTGTGAGCTTCACAAAAAGTTCATAAAATGTGAACATCCCCTTCTTTTAAGTTTAGGCTTTTAAATGTGAGATGTATTAGCAGTATCACCGGCTTGAGGAGACAGTTTGTTTTTCATTCCAAAGTTTCAGTGCGGTTTGAAACTCTTGGTCCATGAAAGAGGGCGGATGGGGACTGGATGTGTCACCAGGTTGATGACGTGCTGCCAAAGGGAAACGTCTCTAAAGGCACATACATCTGACATGTGGGGTTTCTACCGTCTAATGGTTTCTGATGAGAATGAAAACATCCTGAGACAAGAACAGCTATTCTTAGGAGAGAGGGGATAAAAACAGATCTAATTTCTCGAAGCTCCAGGACATTTCAAAAACAAGGATGTTAGACATTACTTAAGTACTTAAATGCATTTTATATAACAGATGAAGGATTGTTTTTTTTATCATTTGAAAAGATAAATATCAATTGAAATGCTACTCTTTGCCTGCACCCTATCATTCCTGGGGACTAGTAGTGGTTTTCAGGGGTGTTTGTAATCCTGCAGGCTGATCATGTACTCTTAAATAAATAAAAAAAGCGATAACAAATCAATCAATGCAATGTTCTCAATGCCACATGTTCAATTATGGGTGCAATAAGATGTTTGTGGTCAAAGGCAATTGTTGTTTCTTAAAACTATGATAATGTTTTTTTCTCACTGCAGATTTGAAACATACTTTGATCTTTCGGCCACTTCAAACTTTTTTTTAAATGTTGGTTCTGAAAGCCACCACCAAATCCATTAGTTGTCAAGGGGTGAACACTGAGGCATGAACTCAATTGCACGACTCAAAACTCAGACTCAGATAGCGTTTCAAAATAAAGACTTTACTGGAATTTTGCACAGTAATAAAATAAGGAAAACAAAACACTCTTTCGAGGAAAACTAGAATCGTGATCTATAGCATAGGTCCGTGAAAGGTCCGTGAGGTAAGCCGATACGTAGGTCTTCGAGAGACAACGAACTGACAATTAACAGGAGGGAGCTAACACAATATATACACAGGTAAAGGGGACACAGTTGGAAACAATCAGGGCGGGGAAAATAATCAAGGACGCAGGAGACAGAAAGGGGCGGGGAGCGTGGAGGCCTGAAATGAGAGGAAGAAATAATTAAGGGCATAGACATAAAGCACAAGACAAAGGGACATGACAAAACTAACATAAAGAATAAACTTTCACTATAAGTTTCTTGGACATGACAGTACCCCCCCTTCTAGGGACGGCTCCTGACGGCCCAGGCTCCTCTGAGTTGAGGCGGTCAAAATCCTCAATGAGGTTTTTGTCTACGATGAAGCGGGAAGGAATCCATTGCCGCTCCTCAGGACCATAACCCTACCAGTCAACCAGTAACTGTCGCCCTCTACCCCTTTTCCGACTAGCCAATAGTGTCTTGACTGTGTAAACCGGACCTCCATCGATCATCCGGGGGGGCGGGGGGGGTTTGGCGGTGGGAACCATAGCGCTCTCCTTCAATGGTTTTAGTTCCCTACATGGAAGGTGGGATGTACCTTCATGGCCCTGGGAAGCCGTAGTCTCACTGAGACTGGGTTTATGACCTTGGTGATGGGAAAAGGACCCACAAACCGGGGAGCCAGTTTTCGGGAGAGTACGTGGAGGGGAAGGTCTCGTGTAGAGAGCCATACTTTTTGGCCTGGCTGGTATACAGGGGCTGGTCGGCGTCTTCGGTCTGCTGCTCTTTTAACCAGTTGCGCATTCCTGCAGAGTATCTTCCTAGCCGCAGCCCACACGCGCCGACAACGCCTGAGCAGAGCGTGGGCAGACGGGACCGTGACCTCCCTCTCCGTGGCTGGGAACAGTGGCGGCTGGTAGCCATAAACACAGTGAAACGGGGACAGGCCCGTGGCAGAAGTAGGGAGGATGTTGTGTGCATACTCAACCCAGGTGAGGTGCTCGCTCCAGGAGGATGGATTCTGGGACACCAGGCAGCACAGGCAGGTCTCCAGTTCTTGATTTAGGCGCTCTGTCTGGCCGTTAGACTCCGGATGGTATCCAGACGAGAGACTGACCGTGGCACCGATGAGGCTGCAGAACTCCTTCCAGAAGC
>NW_011338777.1:247669-274205 GCF_000735185.1 Notothenia coriiceps
GTGTTTAGGCTTCGGCTTGGAGCCTATTCATTTATTTGATTGCATAATACGAATCTCTCATGCAACCAGAAGATTGTGTTTATTCCATTGGTTGTTTTTGTGTCAGTTTTGTTTATACCTTTATCAATGGTGTTGTAGTGTCCTGTACAGTATTGTCTTTTCGTATGTTGTTTGGATGAAAATTACAGGCCTCTCTCATCTTTTTAAGTGGGAGAACTTGCACAATTGGTGGCTGACTAAATACTTTTTTTCCCCACTGTAGGTAGACCAAATGTTTGGAAATGCATGTGTCTGTAATAAGAAGATGAATCCACGAGGATGTCAACAATCCTGTGGGAGCCCTCAGGGAAGTAGTATGATGAGAGTCAGGCAGGACCACAGTGATCGGTTCAGCCACGACTCGAAGTCCAGGACTCAAATCCAGAACTCAGGATCCAGGACTCAGGATCCAAGACTCAGGATAGAGAATCCAGGACTCCGGATCCAGGACTCAGGATCCAGGACTCAGGATCCAGGACTCAGGATGCAGGATCCAGGACACAGGACCGCAGCAACAGGATCAGTCACGACTCAGGATCCCGCCGTAGATAGACACCAAAAAGAAATGTGGGGGAAGCTGGGTTATTCGGAACATGAGAGTACAGACAGACAGAAGGAAGAAGTAAGGTGTCCCCCGACAGTCTAAGCCTATAGCAGCAAAACTAACGTGTCTACATACATGCACTCCTTTACGATAGGTTGAGGGAAAGGGGTAGCAAGTAAGAAGTAAGGAACAGAGGTGGAGAGGCACAACGTGTCTACGTACATGCACTCCCTTAGGATAGGGTGAGAGAAAAGAGTAGGAACTAAGATGTATGCGCCCCATCTATACCATGAGCGCATTGCTCCTAAAAAGTTGTTTTGGCACTGAAACCAATCAACAGTTAACCGTCGACTCGGCAGGGATCAAGGCACGTATATGCCTCTCCCTGCTTCCACCGTCTACATATACACAACTAATCCAGGCTTTGTATGAATCAAGAGTGGGAAAATCATCGTACTGTACAAAAGAATAGCTAGGGAAAATGGCTCAATAAATGGCAACAACCACTGTTAAGATGAGACCTTTATGGGTTGCTGTTAGATGAATGATAACAAGTCATACATTTGCATATTTTCAAGATCATTAAAGCTGATTTTACACAAAGTCCATTTACACAACACTGCTACTGCATATGAAAATATAAGTTGTTGAAAGCGTTCTGTGACTACTGCCTGAAATTGGATGAATTATCTCAGTGGTCTAACAATCAGTGAAACACCTCCAGCACAATGTGAATCACAAAAACAAGATGGAAATGCAGTCTGATAAGGTCCTAATGGTTTAGCTAATAGACATACATTCTGGAAAACAACAGTGAAATATACTGAACAAAGGGAAACTCATTAAACACTTGTTGAGGCTTGACATTGATCACAACCCTGTGAAACCCTTTGCAGCCATTTTGTTTAACAGAGCTGTTAAAAAGGGGGATTATTTGATGTCCTCATGCCTGTAAACAGACTTGCTGTCATTATTTCACCACCCTGGCTCATGAAATGGAAATAAAATGTGGAACTATTGATGCTGCAATCAGATACTATGTTACAACATGCAACACTTCTACATTTTTGGAAATTACGGATGCAAAGCTGCTCATTAAATGCAGATTACCCAGGCTGACATCAGCATATGATACAGCTTTATTCAGATGTGAACAGGGGGTCAAATCGAGGGGAGTCATCCACCTGCTTTGCAAAATTGATGAAGGGCACCCTTAGATGAGAAAAATACATAATACTCTCGCGCCAATATATATATATATATCCTGGTAAATTTCAACAAATCACCCGCAGGCAAACCGAGCGTATACTCTTTGACACCGAGCTAACCTATTTTGAGAGGATGGCAATATTGAAACATAAGGGGAAGGAGAGACCAATAGGCAAACACAATATTGTGAGTGCACAGTGAGGCAGAGAGGCAGATCTGTCTTCATTTTAAAGTTGTCTCATGCTGTGATTGTGTCTGCGAGGGCAGACCAGGACTAAATGTTATGGTGGCTGCTTCCCTCATGGGACGAGCTGATGAAAGGGAAGTCTTGTTGGAGGTCTCGGGGCAGCAGATTCGTGACTGCGGGTTCCCTCTAACTGTGCTGCGACATGATGGAGGGCTTTTCCCATTTCCCATCAGCCAACAGCATGTTTTTATTGCCACAGATGGCTAAGTCTGAACGGCACTGAAACTAACAAGTTTATACACAATAACCAGGAACTATAACCACAAATAAATGGCGTACAATGTTTTATTGTATATAGGTTGTTCAATGTAATTTCCTTTATTTCATATTTTGTTCTAATCATTTGTTCTCCGTTTGTTTTCTTGGGCTTCTGTAACATTTTAATTTGTTTTCATCTTTATGTCCATTAATGTTCTCTGATTCAAGGTTCTCAAAATACAAAGATGTGAAGCTTTTCTCTTTCTTATGCTTCATAATAAAATAAAGTATTGGGTGGATAAAGCATATTTTGAAGGAAAAATGTTCCTTATTTTCCATTTCATTTTCAAAATGAGGGGAATTCATCAGCTGGTTCATTTTAAGAGAAAAAAAAAATCATTAGTTACGGTCCTTGTGTTATAAGTTCAGTGCCAAATCTGAGAGGAGTTGCACAAAATACATTGATATGGATTTCATTGTAGTCCAGCTTCTTCTTTATATTATTACTCATCTCTCTTTTGTGAAGTTACTGATATAAGTAGTCAAATAAAGCCTCATGTCGACAGCTCATTCTGTCCTTGGGGAGTTCGTCTGTTTTGTGAGAGCTGTAGTGAATTATCTGCGTGTCAGTTTCGAGCTGTATGTGGAAGTTATAATACCGACTTCATCATTTTCTGAGTAGGCAATTATCAAGGGAGGGTGTGTTATATGTGCTTATTCTTTACCCAGTGCCTCAGGGTGTGTGTGTCAGCGCAACCCTCGAGAGTAAAAAAGAAAATTATGAAAGTCCTGATTTTAATGTCAAAACTTTAACAAAATATGTGCTTAGATCATTCCAAGACATTTCCAACAAAAAATACAAATCATAGATATTCCATTGTGAGAAAATGAAATATTTTCAAGAACTAAAAAGGAATAAAGCCCCTCATCATCATCACCTCCTTCTTGTTGCTCCACCGGCTGATGACAGTGGTCTGCTGTAGCTGAAGTGAGTCCTGCTGCCTGCTGCAAAGGTGTGTGATTGTGCACTGCAGCAGTGGGAGAGTGACTCATAGCTGTACCCGCAGACTATCGGCCATGATGGCACACGGGTCGGGCCAAATCCCCGAGACAGAAGGGGCTGTGCATCTGTCCTTCTTGGAAACTGTTCTTCAATTTGAGATTCAACACGTTCAGGATGCCATCTCCATTCTAATCAACCGAGCACAGCAGCTACACTAATCAAATGATAATTCAGCACTAATGCCAGGGTAAACACGGCAAAGGGCATGTTTCCATTAGCTAAATTAATGGGCTCTTTTATTACATTTGCTAAACGGAAAAAAGAGGAGGAAATACATGTTTGGTTTCATTTCAACACCAAGCTGGAATTTCAATTGCAGCTTGTTATCAACGTGTGGCTACTCCAAAGATATTAATAGTGTATTTATTTTTGCAACATTTTAAAGCAATAACAGATGTTGCTGTTATTTATCATTGCATGATACCGTGTTTAGCAGTTCACAAGCTTGGTTTGTGCATCAACATTCATTAATATATCATCTGGTAGGACACTTAAACCACCAGTATTCTCTATATTCTCTATCAACTGTTTGTCAGCTTTGTAAAAAAAGCTTTGTGAATATCCCCCCCCCCCTAAACCTAACAATCTGAAGCTTCTGTCTAGAGGGGGTTTTAATCCCACCATTTATGTGAAAAATAAAGCACTTTTTGAACCTTAAAGCATGTAAACATGTCACAGTAGAGGCACAACATAAAAATATGAACCTGAAAATGGATGTATGGCAAACAAGTAACAAGAAGGAATATTGTAAAATTGGTGGTCAGAGGCGCCAATATAAAGCATATGTTTTTATTTGCAGAAGGTGCATAGTAAAGGATGCTACCTTCACTGAACCACGCTGAAGGTCATTCGCTCACGGCTCAGCATATTTGCTGGAATCCTTAACATCAAACAGGTCGCTGAGCTGTGGCTGACAAGAATCACTGATGAAAACTTCATAGCAGGAATCTCTGGCAGAGAAAGGGATAGCCACCAACACGGCTCATCTATTCCATGGCTGACCTGTGTGTGTGTGTGTGTGTGTGTGTGTGTGTGTGTGTGTGTGTGTGTGTGTGTGTGTGTGTGTGTACACTTTATGCTGAACCGCAAACAGGTTTGTTTTTTAAGATCAGTCGCAGTGTGTGTCACAAAAGACAACCCAATGCGCCGTGGAGACCGCAGTTAGGCGATATCGATACGTATCTGGACTCTGATGCTGGGATAAAACATGAAAAGGTCATAGTAGTGTGCTCCATACTGATTTAGTCAGTGATGGATCGAAGACGCTGCACATAACAATGATTTTTTTTATATATATCCTGGGGCACATTCATCACTCTCAATGAGAACGGCAGAAGTTACGGAAAAGAGTCGAAAGCAAAACAAAAATTAAAACTACAAAATGATCAAATATCATATCACGGAATATATTGTTAGTATACTTTGTAAACAGATCAGCCCTTAGGAGTTTGTACACATGTTAATACTAGCCACAAAGACAGCGTACATGAGAGAAACAGTACAGGGAGTCCTTCATCTGTATGCTAAATAAAACATAAGGGATGTTTTACACAGTTATAAAATCTCTTTTTCATCCCCGACACAGCTGTGGAATTGTTTACACTCTCATATCCGTGAGTTTTCCAACAATCCTACGTCCAATTTCAGCTAACCTTGCTCACAATTGAGTTTGGGCCTGAGGGACTCCACTAAAGCCAAGGTGTACCTCTTTTTTTTATAATTATTTTTCTTTTGTATTCGTCTGTATTTCACAGTGGATCCAGCAGGTGAATAGGCTGGCCCTTTGTGTCCTCTAGACTCACTTGTTGTTTAAGCTCTATTCAATAATTTTTGAAGATTTTGAAGTTTTTTTTCGAATTCAGAGCCAAAAGAAAGGTATTGATGTTGGCCTCACTGATATATATGTATGCCTGTGTCCGGATAAGTCTGCCGGTTTGAAAACTGAAATGTTGGTGGTCCAGGAGAGAGAGCACCAATGCCATGTGTTATTATGCTTTGATGGTATCTGTTTTCTAACCGTCTGCCTGTCTGAGATCGACACCATCACTTGGTTGCTGATGTATTCATCTAAATCAGATATTCTTATCAGCCAAGCATTTGTCATTTTCAAATTCTTATTAGACGGGTACTGGAGAGAATTCTGTCCAAAACTAATTATGATTTTCCATTAATCACAAGAAAAAACATTAGACTCAGGGCTTTTGATTACTGTTACACCCAATAACCCCAAGCTTATATGATTGCAGCACAAACAATCTTTTAATCATGCTTTATTAAGCTTGTGGATTGTGTTTCGGCTTGCATTTGGCAATGGTTACGTAGTGTTCTGGCTGACCTTGTCTCTATCACTGCCTCCAAGCCAGGCTCATCTGGCAGTGGATGAACAACTGGGGTGTCCAGAAAGCATCGGCTGCATACCACTGCAGGAGCCAAAGGGAGTGAGGCACGACTTCGCCAATTAGGAAACAAGGCAACGGATTGTAGCAGACACACAATAAGAGTACAGCGACTCTTTTACACCTTTTAACACTAAATCTGTCCAATCAATCAATCAATCAATTAAAAACAATCAGCAGATTAGTTTAAGACCCATTTTTAACCAAGCACATCGATCGTTCTTCCACATTCATTCATGAAGAAAAATGATCAGAATAGTAGAATAAAAGTCAAAGGCGCCTTTCTTCTTCATGATCACTTTTATATTTAATTATAAGGCAACTGGAATTCATTAAAGACTTGGAGTGATGGAAGCAGACTATTCATAGAACTTTTTCACAGCAGTTAAGGCAAGGTGTAAATAACATGAATAATTAAGGCTGCAATGAACAGAGGTGTGCAGAGCTCTGGCATGTCGTCATGTCTCTCATTCTCTAAGAACAGAAGCTGAATAGATTCATTAGTTTTGCAGCTATCCTGACTGGAAACAGGCGGACATCTTGACCTGATGGTGGTGCAGCGTGAACAGTTGGGATCACCAACTCGTTCTTTCACTCAAAAAGAGGTGTGCAGAGTTCTGGCATGTCTTCCTGTCTCTCATTCTCTAAGAACAGCTGAAGCTGAATAGATTTTATCCATTAGTTTTGCAGCTATCCTGACTGGAAACAGGCGGACATCTTGACCTGATGGTGGTGCAGCGTGAACAGTTGGGATCACCAACTCGTTCTTTCACTCTCCAACGATCCAAAATACACACTAATTAATACAGTTTTCCTCTGACTACACTAACATTACTAATTCTAGAAAAAAAGAAAGGTTGCACCCATCACAAGGTCAATTCTTAGCTATAATTGGACTCAACATTTGGAAGCAGAGCTAGCAATGTTGTTGATCGCAATATATCCAGATCTTTCTTCACATGTCAAGTGAGAAATGAACTAAAATATTCATTAGAGCAGCCAGACTGTCAGAATAAATGAAGAGGTTGAGATCACAGGGGTCTCTTTGATGACAATCTGAAACTATTAAGGCACCTGTGTCTTCACTATCTGAGACTTCAAGGGAAACTAAGAGCTGTGGGAGTGACTGCAGCCGTGTACAACTCTACTTGATCTCCAGCCTTATTGAAGTTTAAAGTTAAGTTGATCAAAGACCATGCAGCCCGTGGGTGAATAGAATACATACCTCTGCTAGAGGGTGTAATGGCAAGAATCTGGCGATGCAAAACACATCACATTACAGGGTTTATAGTTCAATGTATGGCATTTTAGTAGATACTGTAAGCAAGGTGATCTAGTGGGAGTACTAAATGTCATTTTAGAGAACACTGTCAGAGAATAAAGAAATCACCATCATCTGTACATCAAAGTTAAAAAATAACACTTGTAATCTGAATTGCTATTTATTAAAGTCCCTGTGACAGACTTTGTAATTGCACTGCTTTGAAATGGCACATGAACTGAGAGGGAAAACAACTTTGCTAATAAAATAAAGTATTGCATGTCAACTATTATATTAAAATCCACACAGCTTATTTTAAGAATCAAATCAGGTACATGTGACTCACACTCAATGTGCCTTCTTTAGCCTAGCACTTGCACAAGGACATGTATATTTAACATATTTATCATTATTCATATCTGTATATTTAAATAGTTTCACCAAGTGCTAAGGTTTTGAATGTTTACTAATGCTTTCATTCTCCATTGTGTTTATCGTCTTTTTGTTAGGCTTGTGTGAACTCTTACCGGTCCTATCCTGGGTTTCATTCTTATTCTGACACTGCTTTAACACCTGAATTCACCTACAGGGATCAATACATGTTTATTATCCTATATTAAATCATATTTTATAGTGTTACGATACTGTATCAATATTTTATTACAACGATAACCTCAACTCAACCAAGTATTAAAAATGTTTCTTTAGTTTGAGCATGTTATGTGCTCCATAGCTTCTCTTGATAATGGACTTGAACTCCCATTGTACATTTTACATTTATATTCAATTTATATATATTTTAATCGATTCCGCACAATTAATGTAAATGTATAATATCCTGCTGTATATTTTGTTACTGTTCATTTGTATGTCCACATGTATATTTTCCACATGTATATTTTTTTACTTATGCTATTTTATTTCACAAATATTTTGGATTGTTTATTTCTAGTGTTTTAAGATAAGATAGTACTTTATTGATCCCAATTAAGGAAATGTTTGCTTTGCAGCAGCATAAAGACATGGCATTGTACAATAAAAATTCAAGACAAGAAATAAACAAGAAAGTAGAACATATACATGTTGAATTTAACAAGCTATTATGTACACATACATAAATATATACATAACTATATGACAGATTTCTCTTATGTACATTGCCTTGTCTTTTTATGCTGCTGCAACACAAACATTTCCCAATTTGGGATCAATAAAGTACTAATCTATATCTATCTATCTATCTATCTATCTATCTATCTATCTATCTATCTATCTATCTTACCAGGAGCTGACAGGTGCTGCTTTTGCAAACTCCTCACAAACTTGAGGCCAGAGCGAGAGTAGAGCAGGAATCAGAGGGGGTTCACAGAGACATACGCTGCCCGCTGAGCGGATCCAGAACCTCACTAACAGCCTTCAGCTTCCTGCTGGTCGCTGTGTGTTGTGAGGATGTCAAAGAGCAGCTCTGCTCCCTTTCATATGTTGTGTAATTAGCCATCAGTGGGCATGCATGGCTGGAGCTGATGCATCTGAATACAAGATCTGTAGGGCTTTGAAACTCAGACAGTGTTAGTGAAACATCTGAGCAAATTAGCAGGATGTTAAATCTGTAATGTTTCCGCTGTTATTTGTATATCTGCTTGTGGAAATGCCTATTTATGCAAACATCCACATTCTTCTTGTCTGTTTGCAAATAGGTTTGTTTATCGAATGGTTAAAAAAAACAAGAGAAAGTTGTAAATAAATAACCCACCTCTCTCCCAGTATCTTTATCAAGACTTTTGGCTGCAGGCAGACATTTATTTTCTCGATGCAGCTTCATAACCTGGGTCCTTCATTTAAAAACACCTAATGAGGCACAGAGTTATTTAAGTGGACGCTGCAGCAATGACACACACAAACACACACACACACATAAATACCCACACACCTCACAGCCCAGCGTGGGCCTATAAATCATGGTCTCTGCTAACATCTGGTCTTGAGGATGAGCAGAACAAGCCTACTGGGCAATTGGTGATGGGGGAGAGGGGGAGAGGAAGATGGAGAGATGGAGGCAGGCCGTTTAGCCGAGCTGCGGTCACATGTGCTTTCTTGCTAACAGACATTTTTCTCAATCTGGCCTGTCACACGCAGGAATGGTATAAGTAAGATTAATCTCTGGCGAGGGGTGCAGTTGACGTACGTGGTATTTTTGTTCATGTAATAGAAGCAGAAGAAGCTGTAATAAACAAACACACAAATGGCACATACTCTATCTAGAGCGGCTGAATGCAGAGATTGAACAACATATTTTCTTCTGCTTGATGATCAACAGGTAGGGTTAAGTGTTCTCTATTGAACCGGCAAGCTCTGCTGATCCACGATCAATTGACCTTTGCTGACAAAACATCCTGTATTTGACACAGAAATTTCCTTTCACATAAAAAAACACTTCAATAACGCATTCCATGTACCGTAGCTTGGATACAAGTGCAGTTATTGAAGGTTTGTATTTCCCTAATAAGAGTGTTTTGTGTGTAATATCATGGAAAGGCCTGACAGGCAAACACTGCTTGAAAGGATATGTTAACCTGAGTTTGCATGGTGGGCAAGTCCCCCGATAGCTGCTAATAATTAGGCGCATCTCAACATGAGACAAGTTAACGCCAAAGAATAATGAGCGGGTCAGCTAACAAGTAGCCAGCAGGCCACATCCTGATTAGAAGAGGAGCCTGTGAAAGGAGCACTCACACACTAAGTGAGACATTTAGCATAATTAGATGTCCAGGGGAGAAAAGTGCTCGGACGAAGGGCTCATCGTTTTAGATCGCATCATCGTGGCATCGTATCGTGGAGGGAGGTTATAAGGCCTTTGAGCATTAGCAAAAGCTCCTTTATTAAACATGTTAATGTAATAACCTGCTGCTATTGTAGAGTGTAATGTGTCAAAGCTGCCTTTGTGTGTTTAGTTCCCTACAGTCCTGGATCTTTAGTAGTTTTCTTTGATAATCAAACTACTTCCTCTTAGGCACTACTGTTATTAAGTTTCTGTATAAAAAGACTGCAATTAGTTATTATTTCAGTGTTAATTATTCTGTCATTTATTTTTCCTCAATTGATTCAAGTTTTCCTAGAAATGTGTCACAAAATGATAGAAATCTGTGAGCCCTAATCTGCAAATTGTATGTGATGTCTACCTGCAATTAAAAAGCTGTTTTAATTATTATTTATTGATCTAGTAGTTTGCTGTAATTGCATACAGTTGGGTTTTTTTCCGTGCCATAGTGACATTTCAATTCTAATTGGATTGAGTCTTGAATTAAGCCTAGTTGTCTGCCTCCTCCCGCACTGTATATCATTGATCAATATATTTTTTTTAGCTCTGATGTTTCCCAATTGAAAAAGGTCACAACTTACATATTACTGGACAATTATGTGCCAATTCATTTCAGCAAAATGGGATGAAAATGGGCGTAATATTGGACACGATTGGCTAAAAGACTCAGGAAGACTGGGTTACTTCTACTCTAACTTTAGACCAGGATAAAAGCACTCTGCTCATTGGTTGAAACCACACCTAACAGTGATGTCACAGTGTACTGACACACACCCTTGAGTACATGTCTACATCACTGCAGAAAGGTGAGAGCGCGCTCAAGGTGAAAACAGGATTCCCAGCTGGTGTTTGGAGTCCAGTTGGAAAATGCATATCTCCCATCTACAAAGAGTGGTTTTCCGAACACAGCGGATAGGATATTGGACTCTCTCAAAATGACTTTCTTTGCCCAGCTACAGCAGATTTAGAAGTGGATGTGATCCAAAGGTGAAGGAAAAGTTTTCACCCAACAGAAAATAGACTTATTCTCACTTCTTGTTGTGATGCGTTATTCTCTCTGGGCATTTCCTTCTAATTTTCCAATTAGCTGATGGATTGCATTGGATTAAAAATACCAAAAAAGATGGTATCACGTGTGTGTATTGTGTACCGAAATGTTAACTGTTTTTATTTAAGACATCTGAGGGAATGATCAGCTTTGTACCCGTTAAAGCCAATTTAGGCAATGTGATGACTTTGCACAGCTTTAAATGAGAGCAGTTTCTGGATATGGCCAGGCCTAATGCTGTTATGTTGCAACAGGAAAGATAAGTTATTCTCAATTGAGTTAAGACCCATTAAATGCCTTACAAAACCAATATCACTTCTGGGTGGTTTTGTGGGAATAAATGGACTATAATTTCTTCTGAGCATTTCTCCAGTGGTAGTTATAAGAGCTGCGCTGAATGTTTAAGATTTCATAAAGATGTCGAACTTACTTTGATTTGATGGACTATACAAGCTGTAATAGTGAGGTTTTTCTTACTCTAAGAAATGTTTTCTATATGTAAGCTACAATCAGCTGAGAATAGAATAAATTCATGAAATCTAAAGGAATTACTCTAATATAAAAAGTAATATGTACCGAGGAAAATTCAAGGGATTCACTATTACATCGAAGAGACAGCTATGTACGAGGGGGGTTGTAATTTGCCTTGAGTTTGTTGTTTGTTATTTTTGCACTCATTCAATTTTTGGTGACATCTGCACTTTTTACCCCGCCCCTTCCTCGAGTTATGAGTCATCCCGAGCAAAATCCCTGCATTACAAAACAATTAGATCAGAAGCCTCCGGTAATGCAGCAGGGATCCACAGCTCCCTACCTACTGCCGCGGTGAGGAGGGGTGTGAGGAGGGGGGAGGGGTGTGAGGAGGGGAGGGGCGACGGATCTGAGAGGAGGGAGGACTGCAAGAGCAGGACTATGACTCACAGACCAACACTGCCACTTAAGATACAAAAAGTTATCTTTCATGCTTAAGAAATTAGCATTGTACCTCGTGTCTCTTTATGTTGATCGGATTAGCTTTGACGTAAATGTTTGCGTTATGAAAGGTTTATGATAATAAGTCCATTAAGGGATATAACCACATTTTCACTTAGCGTTGTATCCTGGTTCATCGTACTCTCTCTCTCTGCCTGTTCTTGTGCATCTTCTGATACTCAATAATTTGATGCATCAAAGGGTATCTAATATGAATCACCGGTGTGTTCTAATCGAAAATGTTGCTAATACATTTCCCTGGTGGATCTCTTCAGAAAGCCTCTTAAAATCATTGACAGATAATGAAGCTCATTAGTGCGGCTTGGTATTCTGTCCATTTCCCCCTCTGCAGCTTACTTAGTCTTGAAAAGCAACACTAACAAGCAGCTGCAGGTCTCATGGAAACTTGTTTTTTCTTTGAGTAGAAAACATCAAACTGGAGCTTAGCCGCTGAACACAAGGATTACAAGAACTGGTTGTTGATCATCCAATGGAGTTTATTAGTCTTATCACTATTTAGATTAATGTGTTTTCAAACTGATGCCATGGATTAAACATTGCAGAAATGCAAGAAAGTTATTCTATTAGGCTATTTTGTAGATCAACTTTATCTAGACAACATGTGATAAGAGTTTAATCTGTAATATAGTGGTGCAGGAATAAGTCTTAAAACCCGGATATGAGTGTTACCACTTACTGGTACATACAATACATCAGTAATAGAGTGGTGCAGTCATAACTTATTTTTGTAGGCGAACCCAGAATTAACAAGGCAACCAACAGAGGTTTATGATTCTTAACATTCTTTTGTTCGTCAGGATAACCTCTACGTATTAACCAAAGAGTGTTTGGTTAACAGTGTTTGGTTAACACGTCTAAAAGTTCTAATGCAATTGACGTTAAGGTATAAACTAATTAAATCACAATCTCCTGGCTGTGCGTCACCACTGCTAAGCTTAGACTTCGGCATGATGACATTGAGTAGTTTATTTAGTCACTTGTGAGAAACTGCCATTTTTATAATACATTAAAGCTTCGGACATTCATGAGTAGGATCATTACTGACGTATTTTATGTAGTGCAACAGAATTGTGAAAATCACGTAAGTTTAGACCTTAATTGAGGCTTCTAACCGCAAACACGTTCAAAAAACCATTGACTTTGAGACTGGAAATGGTAAAATACTACTTACTGCATCACTCTATAACCCCATGTGCCAAAAGAAACAGCAACTGTGCTAACAATTGACTTAATGACACTATTGTAGTCCGTTTAATACAAAATGTTTTTACTTCTGGCAATTGCATTTATGGTGTTAATATATGGAGATTATCCACCATACCAAAGGTGCAGGTATCATAAACCTGTGATGCCACAGACCTTATTTTCAGCAACAATCTAACTTCGAAGGAAGTCAGCCTTCAAAAACACGTCATCACCGCACCATTCTATAGCACACAATAAAATAACAGTTCTCACACACCGACACATTGATGAGTCTGATCTATTTACATTTGTCACACCGGGGTAGAAATATAAATTATCTGACTCACCATGCATAAATGAATTGAGGAAGTCACGATGGCTGATTCTACCCTCAAATGACTACTACCGATCTGTCTGATGATCATAAAGGACCAGAACAGATTGAAAACATCTAAAGGCAGAAATGGTAAGAATGAAGAGGTGTATCATATGTGAAAGACATTTTGATTCAATCGAACATGTATGGCACAAGTGTAGTTTATGTCTTGTCAGCTGGCAGCTAATGACTTCCTGCGGCGTTGTGCGCTGATGAAGGTCAGTGTATATGGAGTTCCAGTGGTGAGCAGGTGTGAAAGCTAATGAAATCTCAAAAGACACCCTGATTAAATATTATATTGTAAAAAAAAACGTTTTATCTGGCCTGTGCTATGTCCTTGTTCCTTTAACTCAGTGTCCTGTGATTTTGTTAAACAGAACCGCCAATATCATATGTTTTATGTCTCTAATATCACATTTTCATCACGCAGATGTAATATGGATCTCCTGTCATATCGGTGCATTAGGCCATCCAAATTTGCCATACCTAGAGAAGCATTATTTTGAATGGTCAATCACTCCACCATAATTACATTTTGGCCAATATTGTCCCCCAGCTTGAAACTGGGCATTTGTCTGTGGTAATATTATAAAAACAATCCTATGGCAGCGGAAATTGAGTTTATGTCAATGTCGTTTTTTGTGAAAGAGAAAGGCGGTAACAGAATCTATCCCATCATTTAATTCAGTTTTCTTCTCGTAGTTAAGATAATGTTATATCATATAATAGTTAACCAATATCTATAGACACTGAGAAGCTCCACAAGCTAATATCTGCTCATTACTCTGGTTTTGTGTCTGCCATGTTTTCCCGTCTTGTGTGAAACTTAAATGTTGTCTTTGAGTTAACTCTTCCTCTGTGTCTGTCTTTCCACACACACACCAACTCACAACAGTGTACCGAAGCTGTCAGTGAAACCGTCATTTAATTGCCTTTTACATTTTAAAACTATTACCGAGGTGTTAAGGTATATAGGAGGAAGAACACATGAAGTACTAAACCTATTTATAGTGTTTCTGCAGATGTGGGTGTAGAGCGACAGGCATGCACAGTGCAGCTTCCTTTAATGGTATATGAGCCATGTAAGAGTGGGAGTGAGTTATTAATATCAGGGTTCGGTAAATTTGATTGCGGAAACATGCTCATAACTTGCCTCGATACCATGGTCAGGGTCAAGCAATGGGCGGTGTGTTTATATAGTTAAAAGGTCAAGTTCTCCCAGCTTTAAATGATTGTGTGAAATAACACCAGATAAATATGGTGGTGTAAAGTTTGACGACTGCGAGTAAAACTTCAAGAAAGCATGAACATTTTAATTATGAGTCACAGTGGTTTCTATTGCCAGGCATAAGACGAGTTGTTAATCAAATCTGTTGCCTGAGGTGACTGGTTCACGTTTTTTAATTAGAACCAAAGTTAGTTTTTCTCTGCAACGGTTAGTCACTGGTTTATGTGATTTGGTACAAAAACAAGCATTCAGTTTAAATCTCACTGACAGATATTTGTATGTGTTGCGTGGAGTGTTTTTAGGGTTTCCTATATATACCTTCCTCCAGTAACTTGTGTATAGGAATACCATTTGAATGTCATCCACAACGTCAAACAGGAGAGCTTATACGACACCATTATGACAGCTGGTTGGGTGAATATATTTATGAGTCATTTAAAATAAATGCAAGTGTTTATGGAAGAAGAGATGAAACACCAAACAAAAAAGGACGACAGAAATAGACCAATTTTTTTAAACACAGATATGTATGCAAATCCATACAGCTGAAGCGAGGCCGTGCAATTTTCTCCCATGTTGAGGGAAAAGAGGATGGAGGGAAAAGAGGATGAGGACATTGCAAAATGCAAAAGCTTTCCTCAAAAGATTTGCCAGAATCCCCATCTTTATCTGCAAGTCATCTCCCGCGGAAATCAAAGAATCTCACTTGGATTTGTCTCAAGCGATGCAAGCGTCTTCATGTGAAATGCATTTTTTTTTTTTGTACACTGGAGCTTTGCCAACAACAAACGGCTTCTGGGGTAACCGTGAAAGTCTGGCTCCCCTGAGCTACAGATGTGTATGTATTGGATAATGAGGATTCAGGGGAGTGGAGGAGAGCCTCAGTGCTTGTAGATCTATTTATAGCTCCAATAAATCCTGTTTTTAGACACCAATTGTTGAGCATCTTTGATAAAAGCATCCTGCATTCCTGCTTCTATTCTATTCATAAATCTCAAAAGGACACAGGGAGGCTTCCTCTCCGGGAGATGTAACGCTCTGTCTAGGTAGTCTTGATGCAAATGGGAGCCGGATGGAGAATTAATTAATTATTTTATTAATTACTGCCTTTAATTTATTCTGCATAAAAACACATGATTATCATCTTGAGCAAAAGATACAGGGTGTTTCTCAATGTCAAGGAAGGATCCTTCAGAGCCACTATTTCAAGGATAGGTCATCGAATCCCGCCGAAGGACGGTTCCAATGTCCAGGATCCTTCTACCGAGGAGTCCTTCGTTGCGGGACATTTCGAGGATGCACATGTGTATCCTCGGCGTTTTTAAAAGCCCCACAATGCTTTGCACACGGACCAATTTCCCAAATCTTTGGCGAAAACGGCTGAATCCAGACATTTAAATGTAAGTATGTTCAGTGGTGTAGTAAATGAGCACATGACTTGTGTTTAAAGTTTATAGTCCGTTTGAGTTTTGCCCGTGTGAACGCAAACCGAACCTTCTGAAAAATGAAACAATGGAACAAACTGTTGTCTCGTGCGCACCTGAAAAGCGGACTATTAGGTGTGAATGAGAACTTAGAGCGTTTTGCACCTAAATAAATAATTTAACTTTGTTTTGACTTTGCCTCTTTTGTTGATATTTGTGCTTTATGCTACTATGTGCACTAATATGTGTAAGAAAGGTTTGCAGACATCAAGTATGATATATGAATGCACATTTTATTATTGATTGGTGATGGTGATTTTATGATTTTCTGGCTGCTTATCCTCCAGGACTTTTTCAAGGCTGCAAACAGAAGGAGAACGTTTTATGTTAGTTTAGTGGTTCTGTCCTGGAGAGATGATCATTTTACAAAATACAGTTACTGAAGTAGGAAGGCCTACTTCGATCTTTGCAAATCAGTTATGAGTCTTCAAACCAATCACGCTCAATTTAAGGCGGGGCCTCTCATATGACGCACACCTGCACACTTTTCTAGCCTGTTCCATTCTTCGTTCTCAAAATGCCAGGAAGGATTCTTGCCTAGCCTCTGAAGGACCTGACTCGGAAGACATGTCCTACCAAGGAAGCGTCCTCGACATTGAGAAACACCCACAGTCGGTCTAGATGTTACTCTACTTCCTGTCTGCTTTGATTAAAATCCTACCCCGTGTTTATATTTTTTATGTAGTAGATTGGTCATTTCTAAATGATTCTGTTTATTTTATATTGTGCATTTTCTAGGATATCTTTGTAGTGCTCTTAATGTCTTTCATTTTTGTAAAGCACTGTGAATTGCCTTGTGTTGAAAGGTGCTATATAAATAAACTTTCCTTGCCTTGCCTAGTGTTGCATATATTTTGGTTTTTATTATATTTTATTCTACATTGAACTCATGTGCAATACCTTATTGACAGAGTATGTCTAATCTACTCTAATTTATTATAGAAGACAGTTTCATTTCTCACACAGGTCAAGGCCCTGGCCTCTGCAGGACATGCTCTCTGCCGGTGACCCGCTGTGAAGACAGCTTCATTTGCTGGTGCTCATTTACCATTCTGCATCAAAGAGAAAACACCACGACCGCTGCAGGTCCATCCACCGAGAACACCCACACACGTGTCTATTAAACTAATGTTTGAGCCAAGAACGGGACTCATTAGTGGGACCAATAGTGTGCTCCTCACTAATGCTGATTTTCACATCTCTCTCTCTCTTTGATGAATCTGCGCTGTTATTCTTCCTGACACTTCAATCCCGTAATTGTGATCCCTGAAGGTAACGAGAATGATATTAGAGTGACAAACATGATATTTCCCTCTGTCTATCAGCCAGGTGAGATAATGGAGAGTAATGGGCAACTACCTGTGTAACTTATTGACTTTTGAATTAACGCTAATAAATCTGATTAAAAGTTAAAGTGAGCTGCATATGAACTCCCAGGAAAAGCGGCGTTCATCCTTTGAGGCGCCACACAAGAGAGCGCTTTAATCACTAACGCTCAATGGAGAACAATTTAGAGATGCCTATAGAAGTTATGTGCATAAGGCTGCAGTCACAGGAGGATCTATAGCAATTAGAGGCTCTGTCACCTCCCTCGCCTGGTCAGTATTGACAGAAATATTAGAGAACCTAAAGGGCTCTCAGTATACTTTGCCCTTACAAAACACTTGTTGCATCCTTTAAGAAAATCTAAAGATGTTTGTTTAATAAGTCACTCGAACAACAGGTCCGGCAGGGGGAAGAAGAAACTGAAATAGTTTGCAAAGGTTTTCTAAGTGACCCCACAGGCAGGGGCGCCGTAAGGGGGTGAAAAGTTAGGACGATGCTAAGGGCCCGTGACTGACAGGGGCCCAAACACTTTTAGAACATTAAGAAAAAAATGTTTAAGTAACCAATGTGATATCTTTTCATGGGGCCCAAAATCGCTGGTGGCGCCCCTGCCCACAGGACATCAGCTACTCGCTCTGGCACTTATGCTAAGCTACTAGAGATACTATCCATGCTGGGTTTCCCTGACAGAGAGCTGAAGAATCTTTTCTATACCTTCCCTGAAGCAAAACTAAGAAATCAACAGGAGCAAGGTGACTGTCATGATTTCCCAAACATTTCCTGCCTTGGGAACCACCATCAGTTACTGTTTTGCTCTCAACAAGGTCAAAATAAATATAAAACAATCCACAGGGTTTCCACAGCAGTCCGTTGACTGCTGTAAAGATTTTCCTTAGGCTCGTTGATTGAAAGTATACTTGTTTTACTGTATAATGGACCTTAAGATGATTCCTAAAGCTTAGCCACACTTAAGTCCTTAAGACCTAACAAGATCCGTACTGCCAAATATGAGACCCGAACCAAGATCAGACGTTATATTTTATGATGGCAGGCTCCATCCAACTTTGTCTGTAGTCAGAGTAAAATAAGATCCAATCCAAAATGTTAATCCCAAACAACAGCCTGTTGAGCTACAGTAGCAGAACTCTGGAGGTAATAGTGTGACAGGAACCATAATAAAGAGCTTTAATCAGGAACGATACAGGATACCAGTCCAGGTTTAACCTTTATTACTACGTCTATTAGAGAAAAAACACTTAAGCAAGGTCTACAGAGCAAAGAGAAAAAACAACAGCCTGGTTCAGACTTTAAAAAGAAGCACTGATTTTTCTACGTACATATGCCAGTTCAATCAGGAGAGACGTGATGTATGGAATACATGTTTATTATCGGGTCACATTATATAAATGAAACATAATGATGACAGATTATAACAGTGAATAAAATGGTGTTTGGCGATTAGGCCCAGGTTTTGTAGGATATCATTTGGGAAAGGAAAGAACCGTTTCCGATGAACCCCCCTGGGTCTAGACACTGGTGGTGGTGATAAGTGGTTAGGTCCGGTTGGAAGGGAGAAGGTTGAGCTTGGCCCTGAGTTGGAAGCAGGAGGCAAAGGGGTGGAGGAGGGTTGCGCGTTGACACCTGGAAGACAGCTGATGGAAAAGGGGAGAGCATATATAGAGGGATTAACAGGTGCGATAATTAGGCTTGTGGATGGAGGGAAGTGATAGGCTAGCTTGAGGAGTGGCGCTTCCTATCAATTAGTGAAGGGAGCGAGTATTGCCATGACGTGCAATACGAAGTGATAGGTCTTCCTGCCTGAACTTGCGCTGAGCTTCATTAGAATGCACACCTCAGGCATGACTTTGAAAAGGCTGGTTATTGCGCTCAAAAGCCTGAAGACTAAACATTAAGTGAATTTAGCCAAAGTGTCAGTCATAAATAATTACATTAGCACAAAGCTAGCGCACAACATTCCTGTGGAACAAATGCTTTACAAGTTTCTTATTCTGCTTATTTACAGGTTTTGCAGTTTTCCTGGATCGGTGAGACAACACGCACTCAATGTTTCAATGTTCATACCTCTGCATTATGTACTATTTATTTCTAGGATAATATAAAGCATTGTTAATATATTATAAATGTTTAAATATGTATTATTGGGTTGTTTAGTACTGCAAGCAACTAGTCCATGATCATTTTGTGACACCCAATCTTCCCCTTTCTTGAATTCAACAAGTTAGTTATTTGTTGATCGCAATCAACTCACAATGATAAGAGTCATACATCAAAAGGTTATAACATTTCCGTAGCTTTTTACAACTTAATTCAATTTCGGGGCATTTCCCGTTTTCATACACTCTAAAAGCTTCTCTCATTCACAAAGAAAAGTGTTACTGGACGCTGATCTTTAAATACCACATGTCTTTCAGACTGAGTATTGTGCAACCCTCCACCTCCCCTATCTCAACCATCATCTTCAGATTGTCTCTGCAGGTCTCCTTTATTTATAGATCTGCATTTTATCAAAATGCCATGATGAAACTTCCTGAAACACCTTCTATTAGCGTTAAATTAAGATGATTTATACAGTAATCTCTACTTTATCCACACATGTCACATAGTGATACATGTTGTGAACATTTTTTGTAAATGTCATCACTTCTAACTCAACCAGGACGGGTGCAACTTAAGAAGTGGCACACCTAAAGAAATCCTCAACTGTGCAATGTATTACTGTAACTAACAACATGAATATTAGCAGCTACACTAAAACAATGTGCCCTGATCTGTCCTCCTCTACTGTATGTGCGCGAGCAGTTGTCTTCCATGAGGTTTGTTGCATAGGGAGTGTGTCGTGTTTGCCACAGACGCAGGGGGAACCAGCAAGGAAAAAAACAAATAACAACAAGGCATTAATAAAACATGAGTGAACTAACCTGGGACAGAAGGCGGGCGTTTGCAGCATATTCAGCGGCAAAAAGAGCTTCAGAGTAATTGGGTTGGGCTGAGGTTACTTTCAGGCTTGTATAATGTAAGGAGAGCAAAAACACAACAAGACCACAAAGATGCCTAAAAAGATACACCCGTCGCTACTTGATGTTGAGTTATAAAAATGCTAAACCTGGAGTTGTTTGCCTTACAGCCTCACCAAAGGACACGGGGGATAAAATACATACTGATTGTCCAATTTGAATTACAAATCTACCTGGAAGCCCTTTTGTGTTTTCTTTAAATATTTAACATCAAAGGATGCTTCTTTACTGTCGTGACATTTAGATGTTTTGGAATAGAAATGTTGCTGTTGTTCAGAATAATCTAGATGCACAAATGCCAGTCCAGGACAAGATTTACATTCACAGAAACATTTATATGTAAATTCCTATACAGAAACTGGAATATAACATAATTTATTGGAAAAGCTCTTTCCAATAGATCAACTTCAGCCGATTGTTACAGGACTAGTTATATGATGAAATAACAGGAAAAATAAGGTGGGTAAAATCGAATATGCAACATTATTCACTTTATTTTAGTTTGAACCTGAATTAACTGATTTTGAGGGATTTCTGAGGCAGTGGAAACAAAATATTATTACCAAATTATCCCCTTTTGGGTTGATACGGCCAACTTGTTAAACAGTTGCTTATTTACACCTGACAATAAATGCAGCATTCCCCAATTGACTCTTAAAGAATTCAAACAGCTGTCTGTTGCATCCTCTGGAGGCAATGAGGCTGTGAGGGGTGAATGAACCGAAACAGGTAAATAGCGTCCTGTTAAACAAGAATTGGGATGTGTATTTTTAAATCTGGTCTACCTTCGCACAACACGTTTTTGTTTGATCTAATGTTATCATATACAAACAATGATGATAGCTTCTTGTGCACTTGTCATTTTATTTAGCTATTTTCATTATGGTATTGTCTCATTGAAACAAAATGTTTGTGATAAAACCTATACAGTATATCCAATGTTATTTTAGCCCACCTTCTAAATCCCTGTAACGTATCCTCCTCAATTGCAGCCACTATTGATGCCCGAGTTATTAGGAATCCATGTGATACTACAAAACACAGTGGAGACAAGTTACAGTACAGTAGTGGAGATCAATGGCGGAAGACTCTCGCTGGGAAATCAAAAACCATGGAAACAAATTCACATGGGGCAATCGAACGCCATGGAAACAAAATCCATGCGACACCGCAGATGCCAGCCGGGTTTAGAAGTTTGTGATAGGCAAGGTGAGATTCCTCAGGGGGGCCGCTTGCTGAGGCAAGATGGACCAACTACACACCATCTATCGTTCCTTCAAAACATACACAGAATAAACTGACACTAAGCAGCGCTGCGATGGACAATCTTGTACTAATGTACATTCCCAAAGATATTGAAGTGACTGTTATTTTGTATATATTGATTGTTGTGCTTTTATCTTAATGTGTGCATATGTATAAATGTGTCTGTTGATTGCGTATATATAGGATACACATATTTGTATATATATATTTGTACTTTTGTATTCGGGATTGTGGGGAATGCTATTTCGATCACTCTGTCTTTACACACAAACTGAAAGATTGACAATAAAGTTGACTTTGACTAATTTCAGTTTCAACTATTTCGATATTAATGCCAGGACAAAGTATGATATTCACAGATATTTGCAAGTCTTTTCAAATCCTCACCACTGCTCATTGTTGTGTCTTTGCCACATTTCTGACATCTCTGCAGAGAGAAAAGGTCAGAGGGACAGAAACCAAGAGGAAGCCACAAACAGCTGCTGTAAGGTATTATATGAACTTAGGAACTCTTGTATGTATGAATATTTTAGATGCTACCTATGTACAACATGAAATAACACAATACTGTAATGTTGCACAACATAAAGACAAGGGGCGGTTGTAGTATAGGGGGTAAATGGGCATCTACCAATCAGAGGGTCAGTGGTTTGACCTCTTGACCCTGCAGTCAACCTGTTGTCATGTCCTTCTGCAACAATTGCTACGGCATGCTCTGATATGTCTGCAATATTGATGTGTGTATAAGACTCTTTGGATAAAGACATAAGCTAAATAAGATACAATATAATTAAACATAAGTGAGAGAATAATAACTGTAGGATTTTCATTTGTAAGGTTGTAACGATCAATTATTCCTAATTGCTGTATTGATTCAATGATCACAAATCAATGATGGAAAGTAAAAAACGTAGCAGTACAGTGTGTATGTTGTTCTGTTTTGTGAATACCTCCACAAGACCAAAGCTACGTTCCCCCGTCTGGGTTGCCTCCTCAGCCAAAACTTCAGATACGGCTCAATTAAAGTGGGCTGACCTTTAAAGTGGACCTGCTGATCTAATTTGAGTGAAAAGCTCTCCCGCTCTTACCATACCTCCAACAACAGGAGCTCGATTTTATGCTTTTTAATAAGAAGAATAGATTGTCTTTCATTGAAATGTCTGAAGAGCCAATAAAATTGACAAATCATATTCGAGTTGTGATTTGATATAATTGTAAGTGTTATATGGGGACATTATATTGTCTCGCAGGTTGAAATTGAAAATATTAAAACTTGTATTAAAGTGTCCAAATAAATAATGTTGTATCTTTATGAAACTGCCTTTACACCCCTATGTATTTGTGTTAGGAAAAACAAACATTTTAAAATGTGTGTTTGAGGTTTTTGGGCTTTTTTTGCATTTATGAGATAGTTCAGGTAAGACAGACATAAGGGGGGATTCTTCTGATTACTTTGATGCTGTGAGGACTCCCACTCCCACTCTGAGAATATTCTGGGCCGTCCGGCTCGTGAGCCTCTCTGGATGATGCAGCAGTGTGTCGGTGTCACAGCAGACTGGAGCGATGTGATATGTGATATATCAGAGACTCTGTTTCTGTGTGTTGCCAAGAATGTGAGTGGGCTAAAGCTGAAAATAGAAAGGAGTTTATATAGAGGTTAAATTGCTGATAATGGCAGCACTCAACAGTATATAAAGCCTTTCATCACTACTCAAGTGTATCTCAACAACATTAGATTGTATTGGGGTGAGTTCTTTAAGGTTGTTAAATAACATATTGACTTTGTAAAAAGTTGACTTGGATATGTGAAGCAGTTCATTGTGAATAAAAACATTTGAAAAACAATTACTCTTAATGTATCACTGATGTTATGGAGGTGTGTGGCGCAGTGTACTAGTGCGTTGGTGTTCGGATCAGGGGAGCACAGGTTCAAACCCCACTGCAGTCAGCATGTCGTTGTGTCCCTGGGCAAGACACTTTGCCCCAAATTGCTCCTGTGGGGATTGCCCACAGTATTGAGTATGTAAGTTGCTTTGGATAAAAGCGTCTAACAAGTAACATGTACATTAATGTAATGTTAGCATGGTACAAGTGAAACAGGCGGGTCTTCAGTTTTGCATCGGAAGATTGAAACACCTCATAAGAAGCTTCTGAAAATGAAAAAAATACATTTGGTACATCTCAATTGTGATCACTGAATCCAGCTTGATGTAATATGCAGATTCATTCAGAGCTATTTGCTTTGATATAGTCTTTTATTTTGGATCCATAAGTTGCTTCCTTGAGACTTATTTAAAAATATTAGATAGCAAGTCTATTGCCTTCGTTAGTCAGACTTCCTCAGTGTGTTTTTCAGGATCATTTCATGTCGCCTGTCATTTTCTCAAGGAGTCGAGTCTGAACTTTTCAGTTTCGCTGTATTTGCTGTTTTCCCCACACTGGTGGCGTGTTGTTCCCCTTTTCCTGCGATTCTTCTTCTGCTTGGAAACTGGTTGGGATTTCTCCAGGAAGGAAGCCACAGGCGCATTTATGCTCTGATAAGTTCTTTTGGTGGAAATGGAAGTGATTTTAGTGCGTCACCGCTTCGAGGAAACCGGTGGATAACAGAAGTGATTGTGTCTGACAATAGGCCCACTTTTTTTGCAAACACGTCTGTCAAAGTCAGGAATCAAAAGAGAAAAGATAGCGATAAAAATCCCCCTCATTGTTTCGCCTAGGATTTATAGTTCTAGTTTTGCTTGTAACCGGTTGTTGTAACTGAATATAAAAGCATGTCCCTTGATGTGATTAGTGAGAACCTCGGTTTTTAATGTTTGAAAATCACAGCAGTGTTTTTTCTCGTCTCCCTCGAGATGAAAATATATTTTTCTAACAAATGTTTGAAGAATTATGTGTTCATAAATGATGACTATTTTGTAAATACTACGAACACAAAGATCTCTATTTAACCTGTGTCTGTACTTTTTGATAATAATGTTCTCACTTGTGATTTAATTGCACCTTTAGGAATTATGTATAACTCATAATTGGAATAACATCTTTCATGTAAAGCATACGTTTCCCCAGTGGTGTTAAGCAGCAAGTTCAATTATTTCTCTATATTGTCTTTTGTTTTCATCTCTGGTCTCACCCTGTCCTAAGTGGTTTAAGAGATGATATAATCACCTGAATAAACTTTGGCTCCGGTTTCAGCTGGACACCCACAGAACTTCAAAACGGAAATATTTCCCACAAATCCCAAAAAAGGTATCTTCCCTCTTACATTGTCTGTAGTAAGCAGCTTTTGAAAATGCTTACCGGAATGCCACTAACCAAAACATGTTGTTCATCTGCATGTTTGAAAACACCACTCACACCTCTAATGTAACACACACATGTGCCAGATGTACGCACGCAAGATCGTGATTCTCAAACCCTCACTGAAACTTAGATTAGAACAAAAAACCACTCGTGCTCAGCCAATCAAATCTATAATATGTAATGCAACACAAATGGAACCAGTGTAATAACATGTTCAGAAAGACAAACAGGAATGTTGTTTCTGCCTCAGCAGAGCAGCTTTAATCTGCCTGTTGAGGAACACAATCTGTGCAGTGCTGAAATCATTAAGAGATTTACATTAGGTTGAGCATCAGGGTCCATTGTTAAGCATTTATGCAAATGAAGCGTGGGCTTTCTTACTAGTGCATGTCTTGGGAGATGCAACGCTCGTGCTGTTTCACCTCTGAAGAAATCAAAGCATGGATTGTTATAGGCTATCTGTAACCTGTGTGTTTGTGAATGCATGTATTCTGACTTTCTGCATGGCTTCGTGTCTCTTCTACTGTCTGACTTGAACACACACACATACACACCTACAGGGTTGGGAGGGTGACCTTAAAAACGTAATCCATTAAAATGACTAGTTACCTGTAAAAAAAAATCACAATATACAAGTAATGTCACCTGATCACTTTATGTTACTTTTAGATAACCTCGATTTCAATTGCCATGCAACTCAGTGCAGGAGAGAATAAGTATCAATAAGAAGTTTTTATTAAGTGCATTATGTACACAGAACAATGTGACCTTAGAAAAGAAGAAACCAAGATATTAAGTATCGACAAATGTATCGTATATCTTATGCTAGGCTTACAGAATAGTATAGTTTACAAATGTCACAAATTAATTAAAAGCAGACAGTATTTTCATTCAAAATCATCAGGTGTCCACCTACTGTACTGCATTTGTTCAATATACTGTAAAAGGAAAGTACCCTTAATGAAAGGCAAACATAACATTCAGACAGAACATCTATCTATAATATATCATTCTTTATTATAAAATTGTTATCCTGCTAGTAATCCCTATTTAAAAAAAATAAATAAATAACATCTTTTTTATGTAACTCTAAGGGAATACAGTTACCTTTCTTTTGTATCCAGATGACACAATCCCGTTACATATATTCCTATCCCAAGCCTGCACACCTTGTCTCCATCAGTATGCATTATCTTCTTGGCTTTTGCCTGTTTCTCTTTGCAGGTCGCGCCAAAGCTGAGCCGGCCCGACAGACCACCACGAAGAGGAGGAAACGGAAGAACTCGGCCAGCAGCGCCAACAGCGCCGGCACCACGGCCAGCAAGAAGCGCAGCCCGGCCACCAACTTCAGCCTCTCCAGTCAGGTACCTGTAAGCATCAGATCGGTTTGCCTCTTCTTTTATTTCCCTTCCTACATCCATGTTTTGCAGGGTTACACACAGACACGAGGCATTCCTTAATGGTATTGCAGCTATTAGGTTTAATTTATTTGCACAAAAGAGAGAAGAAGGGAGGGGGGT
>NW_011338777.1:274227-303443 GCF_000735185.1 Notothenia coriiceps
GGGGGGGGGGAAGGCACCAGGGGGAGAAAAGAAACTCAAATGTGTGCAGAGAGACAAAGAAACCTCCAGGGATTCGTAGGAAAACATGTGGCCGGGAAAGACAAAGAGAGAACGAATGAAATATCATAAAGAGTGAGACACACGACATTAAGAATCATCAAAGCGGAACATATTACAAGAACGGATAATATTATAAACAGGAATTAAAGAAGGTGAATAGAAGTGTTTTTTTGCGACAGCTAGTTTTATATTAATACGTTAAGCTTTTTCATTAGTTTCTAGCCGTTTCTTCCCTAATAATTCACTATAAGTATGTTTTAAAAGACCAAGCTGACCCGTTTTCTAAACCTTGTGGATGTATCCTAGAGTTTTTAAATCTCAGGATCAGTGTGGGTGGAGAAAGTGACTCTTCAAGACACCACTGTTGACCGAGTCACTGATATCACAACTGCCGGAGGACTCGTACTGAAGCAGGAGTTACATTAACTCTGTATATCTGGTACATCTGAATGTAAAGAGACTGGATGAACTGATAGTCTTCCACACATACCCATTTAACCAAACTAATCCAACCCATTATTGAGCATAAAATAATAGGTAATAATAGAAAGACTCATTTCAAAGATATAAAGAATCAAAAACCTTATGAATTTACAATAGATTATTTTTATCCAAATTGGATAAAGAAAACATGTTCAATGTGACGTAGGAAGTGCTGATATTTTTGCATTGAGGCAGGACAATTTAGGTTACCATTTGTGCACACGTCTATTCATATAATAACATTAGCAATAACCAACACAAATGTTAAAATAGTTGATCAAATATTACCTTTGTATGTCCTGTGTACTGTTATTGGAGCAACGTCGTAGTCCTTTTCTCTCTTTTTCAGATTTGTTGTTGTTGATGAAAACGTTTTTTACAAACATACTACAAACATTAGAAAGTCAATCCTAAATATGAAGATGAGTTAAGGATCCTCTTACAAGCTTTTCACCAAAGGTTTTTACATCCAATCTTTCTATTTGAAGGTCATTTTGAAACCCCTTTAATTCAGGACATTTTCCACCAACCACTTTAATTGAACTGCTTGCACCAACATCCAATAAAAACAATACAAGTCACCACAGAAAATGAATATTACTCTAATGCTATCATTGAGATAAGTAAGAAACTACTGTCCTTGTGACTCTGCATACTGAGCTTCAGGGTCTGAATGTCTGATTCTGCGGCACGTCTCCATAACAGGCCACTTGACACAGTTAGAGGTTAAACAGCCTCTCAAACAGCTGAGTGTTGCTCCACATGTCTCCCCTCCAGGATGTGATGCTCTAATGTTCTACCTTTTTCCCAAACACCGTTCATTATACACATGCTGTATTCTGTATATTTACGCTCCTGCATCCAATTTGCTATTCTGGAGCTTCGTGGATGCCGGTGTTTCTGAACACAGGTCACTGCAGTTCAGCTGAAAGTGTGCTGCGATACCAAACGCTGTTAAAGGTTTGCAGGTTGGCATTCATGTGTGCTCCATCTGTGGATTCATTCTGCATGATGGGAGCTTTAAGGGTGCTGATGCTTTTCTATAAACACAGTGTGTCCACTATAGCTTTACTAGGAGGGACATTTATATAGGACTAATTTGTTTTCCCCATTAATTTTTGAAGACATCATTCCTGACGTGATTATGTTCCCTCTTTACCATCAGAGACACGAGTCCCATGTGTTGTGAGGCTGAGGCACAAAAGTACTTTAAATGTACTCCAATGTTAATTCAGTAAACATGTTTGTGGTGCTTCACATCAGATATTTCATATTTAATCAAGACCACAATCGTTCCCAAAGTGCTTTGAGTGCCTAATCTTAAGCATTAAAACGTTCTTTTCATGTTTCAGTTGCTCAAAATAATACTACTAACAAAAGTATGCTTTGCTCGCTTAGATGTATGACAGGTAGGATTTATTACTAT
Source organism: Notothenia coriiceps (assembly GCF_000735185.1). Classification (NCBI taxonomy): domain Eukaryota; kingdom Metazoa; phylum Chordata; class Actinopteri; order Perciformes; family Nototheniidae; genus Notothenia; species Notothenia coriiceps. The sequence goes on from NW_011338777.1 coordinate 276,197, forward strand.
CATTGCATTGAGTTACTTTGTATTTTTCTAATCTTTTTGATGTTCTTTTCTGACTGAAGTGCAGTATTTGAGTAAGATTGAGGCGATCATCAGTGAAATCAATTTCTGGAGTAATCTCGTTCGATGATTGAGGTATAGCTCTTGTAGTGTAGTTATATTTTTAAATTTATGGGAGAGCCATGTTGCTGCTTATGTACCTGATCAAGGTCATACAGACTGAAACGTTGTGTACGATGTTTCAGCCGTAAGCGGACAGTGTGAGTTTGTCTCAATGTAGCTATATGCAGATGCAATACATGAAGTGTAGATATTAACAATGTGTTGAGTCCTGCTAATTGATTGACAGCATTATGTCGATTCACACATGTAATCTTAGCAGCATTATGTTTCTTTCTTTACAAAGTAAGATATGAACATGCTTTGTAGGGAAACAGGGTTGAATAAAGGCACATTGTAGAACTTGCTGTAGGTGTCTTATTTAGGTGATGAAATATAATACTGGGTAGACTCGTCTCTCCAATTTCCAGGCATGGTTCCAGTTGTTTATCCACTTGGCACTTAACAAAAGAAAAATTATGTTTTCTTGCATTTTAACAGTATTTTCTTCTCCTACCTACACACACACACACACACACACACACACACACACACACACACACACACACACACACACACACACACACACACACACACACACACACACAAACTGTACTGTCCCCTCTATATTCTGTCCCGCAGTTAGCTGTCTCATCATTCCAGATTTGTTGTTCTCCTCTCTTACCTCCTCCTCTCCGTCTCACACATACATAATGTACATTACACTCACACACACACACACACACACACACACACACACACACACACACACACACACACACACACACACACACACACACACACACACACACACACACACACACACACACACACACACACAGCGTGCGCAATTGTTTTCTCTCTAGAAGGCAGTTTGGCTCTGTGCCAGCTCTCATTATCACCGATATCTGTATACAACCCTCCACCCCCAGCCCCTTCCTCTGTCACATGCACACGCTCTACTCCATCACTGCCCCCCCCACACACACACACACACCCACACACACACCCACCCCGTAGCACTCATGCCGTGCATTCACACGCCTCTTAAAGACTGGCAGCGTGGCTGGTAACATGCTGGTTACATATGTTGCGTGCCTGCTGTCTTTGTCTGAGAAGTTGTTCGTTTGTGGCTGAGCACAAGCCTACGTGAGCCCAATGACAATAAGGAGTGGACCCTCGCAAGGGGGGGATACCATGGCTGGAGGAGGAGAGGAGGTGCAGCGAGGGAAACTCATAGGATGTGCAACAGTGACCTCTAGTGGCCTGAATTCATTTCTAACGTGCTGTTTCTTTGACCAAAGTAAGCAGCAGATTCTTCATGCTGTCAGTTAGTCAGAGCATTTCAAGCTAAGTCAACACATATTAACCTAACCAGTAAATAACTGTCTATTTGCTGCTATCTTTTGAGGATTACATTTACAAGGTTCGGAATTGGACTTCTATGGAGCAGCATATGCTCAATTATTATACAAAAAGGAAGACTCAAACAGTCTCTATTCAATTTAAAGGCACATATAGTCTTATTTATGTTGCATACTCGCACAAAAAATAGTTTTAATTAGTAATTGTATTGAGATGGTAACATGGGTGAGGCTGATGGTATATTATACTTTCATAATTGTCAGCAAATCCCATCTGAAAACAATCGATTGACCCGACAAACAAGTATTCGGTATCCAAATGCTATATATCTCTGTGCCAGAAAGCTAAGTGGTTGTCCAAAACGTTTCAAAACATGAATGAGCTGCTTTGTTGAAGATTGTTCATTCATTCAAATGAACGTGGGCATTGCAGTTTATTTTGAGTCAATCCCACATGGTAAACCAGCCCGCTGCCTTAAAAACTCGCTTGAGATCCATATATGAATTAATCAGCCACTGAAAATAGTCCAAGACAACTATGTTCTTCCTCTATTGTTGGAGTAACTTTAGATCAAAACTAAAGTTCCCTGCTATTTTATGAAAGTATTGATTTGACAATAAAAGCCAAAAAAATCGAACTAATATCGAAAATGTAAACTGAAGATGCTTTACCTTTCTCTAAAATCGGATAGAGGGGCTGACTTTAAAGTATATTATTGTTATATCTAACTGTGTTTTCCTTATTTTTGCCGCTTTATTGGACAATGTTGTTCTCTGGCCCCTTTTGTTGTCACAATCCCGCCTTTTTTAAATTCCCACTTGTTGTTTTGGCGGCATGAGAAACCAACATGTCCTCCAAGCTACACATGGCTAATCTCTGTAAAATAAGCTAATGACTCCGTTCAGGGAGGCCGGTATTGAAAGAGTCGCTGCTAAGCTAGCGCTAAAGCTAACTCTTAACGAGATGAGTAGACGAGTTGACAGTATTAATTATCTCACAATTAGCGCTCCCCAGTCTCAGACTAGCCACCAGCTGTTATCGTCTGAGGACTCTTTTTTTTTGGCCCGAGATTGGCCAGAGGTAGGTTGACAGGCCTCCTCTCAGGAACAGATGGCGGATGCATGGCTTGTTGGCAATCAGCACGTTTTTAGCTAATGACTTAATTAGCTATGCAAATTGACAAATCAGTGTGGATATTGTCATTTAGTTGAAAAGCTCACCTAAATTAATTAGCCTGATTAAAGCATAGTGGGGTGTAGAAGTGGTCGCTAGGGGGGGTTGGGCATGGCTTCGATAAATAAATAAACTGCCGGGAGGGGGAGGGTGTTAAGTTGTGTAGTTTTGTTTGTATGTTTACATCAAAGCTAGCTGGAAGTGATGATGTGTGTATGTGTTGGATTTGTTTGTACAATGTTGTGTGAGTGTGTGTACTTTGTTGTGTACAAGACAAAGGGTTAATCACAGTGTTTGACTCAGTGCAGGTGTGTGATTGTACAGTAATCTGGGTTTGTGTGTGTGTGTGTGTGTGTGTGTGTGTGTGTGTGTGTGTGTGTGTGTGTGTGTGTGTGTGTGCATGCGTGCGTGTTGCGGAGGAGATGAGCTGAGGAGAGCGGGCAGCGTTGACACACTAGGCCAGTGAAGCGTGCGCTCCATTTAACTGTAGCGCTTCCTCCTGGGTTACAGTGGGTGGGGCCAACAGGAGGTGCTTAGTCAGTCAGAGGATATTCACACACACACACACACACACACACACACACACACACACACACACACACACACACACACACACACACACACACACAAACACACGCACACACACACAGAACAATTTGACACATTTCCCGCTCTTATGTGCCCATCCCCCCACATGGATCACACCTGGCACATGCAATACATGTTCAGTGTCTATTCTTTGTATATTTACTGCAGTTGTTCATGTATACCAGTAGTCTGATACAATATGTACAGTTTGAAAGGCTGTTAAATGAAATGTGGTGATGATTAATGGTTTTTGTGTTTATGTAATAGCAGTTAAAACAGGACCGGTCAAATTTGACCACGAACACCAAAGTAAGGGGGGAAACGAAGACGATAGGAGGGTTAAATTAAGCACAGTACAGTGAATGTCCTTAGTCACACCCCCCACTGCTAAATGCTCATCACTGGAGTCCCAGGTGTCATTGGATAATGTTTAAATCTCTCCTCCTCTTCCTCGACCGGCTGTGAGAGGAGCGTCTGTGAGATATGTCGTACATGATGAGTATTGATCGAGGGGGGGAGGGGGGCAGAGTGTTGGGGGGAATCCGCTCTGTCTTTGGGAAGGTTTCATTTGAGGGGACGACCGTAGGGAGGTTCACTGCATACACAAACATCTGTCCTAAACACACACACACACACACACTGAAACACACTCACACACACTCTGCAACAGGGGGTCTGTGTTGAGAAATCCTTTGCATCGTAGCAGATTCTCGCTCAGTTGGGAGACAGAAAACATGAACACAGAAATAGATCAAACACTGTAAAGACATGAGCTGCTGATTGAAAGAGTTGTGAATGTTCCTCTTCATGACCTTGTTGTATTTATAACCCTACATTTGATTAAAATATGTTATTTCTTTCTCAATGTGAAATAGACAACATGCATATTCATGTATCTGAAGTAATGCACATGTTAAAAGGTCTTGTTAGCTTGATATTCAGACGCTGCTTTGGTCTCAGATGAAACAGATATGCATTCATTTCTTCTCTGGTGATTTCTCTCTCACTTTAGCATATTAATTCTGAATCGCCCCGAGGCTAAATATGGGCGCTCCTGCACGAATCTGAAAACATGTCACGGTGCTCGTGTAGAAATTGATTATATGTATGTACTATTTTTGTAAAACAGAGGTTAGACAGTTTTAAGAAAGTTAAACTGGTCAGAAAGTGGGTTAAGTTTCATAATAAGTAAGCACATTTAGCAAGAGGGGAAATCTTAACATATGTTAGTATTCTGATAAGATTGTGTCTATGTATGGTAAGCTGGAGCCTAGCAATAAGACTTCAAACATCTCTTTCATTAATCTTTACTTAAATATTTAAATAAAAACTAAATATGATATTTCTTTGCATACTTTCCTCAAGGAAGGACAAACAAATGTCTTAATTAGTAGAAGTATTTCTGATAAATATTAGTTTAAATGATTCTTTTCCTGAGTATAAATGGGTCTGATTTGTGTTTTTTGTTCTCCTTTAACTCATAGTAAATGTTTTTTTTAGATTGCCAAAGCAATTTATTTATTTCAAATCACTTGTCTGTGGTCAGCCGGTTGCTTAAGCAGAGCACTTGTAAAGATCTAATGTTAAATTATAAGTTGCTTAATTCAGTAGTAGGATATTAATGTTCACCCGAAACATTTCAATCTTAGAGGTGGCTACCTTAAAGGTCCCATGTCATGGCCATTTCCACTGATCATAATTCCATTGTTGAGGTATACTAAAAATAGAAAATACTGTGCAATTTTCCAAACTCACATTGGTTTCGCATACAGCATCTCTGTAAAGTATGTGTATTCAGCAGTATTCACTTTCTCCACTAAACTCCACTTTCTCCCCCCCTCCCTGTGAGCCCAGTGTGCTCTGATTGGTCGGTACGAATCGCGCTGAGCTCTGTGGAGGTGTGATTTCCTTGTTTAGCGATACACAGCCAAACTCAACCTGAACACACACAAAGTCACAGCCGAAATAAAAACAATAAGTGTGGCTTGATATCGAGTAAGAAAAAGGTTTATAGGTTGATAAACGCTGTGAGAATGGGTCTGCAGAGAGAATTTCGCGCGATCCCAACTGTCTGTTATCAGCCTGCAGCCAGGGAGGAGAGATCAGCAGAGCTGCCTGCACTGAGTGTGTGTGTGGATTGGTCAATTTGGTAACGGCTCCACGGACGTAACGTAACAGCTCCACGGATTGGCCCATTTAGTTCCTGGTACGTGCTTTCGTAAGCACGTACCCGGAAGAATCAAATGGATGATGACGTTTCACCAACGAGGCGCTTTGGGGAGGTATTTTCTGTGTTAGAGTTTTACTCGCTACAGGGTGTACTTTAAGGGTTTTGACTCTGCAGACCGCTTACATGCAGAAAAACCTTCATAACACACAAGGGGACGGGTAATAACCGGAAAAGCATGACATGGGACCTTTAATAAACTAAAAACCTAGCATCCTATGATTCTATTGAAACAAATGAAGTGGAAGTCTTACAGTGTGTAGGATAAAACAGTTGTAAACAACACAATAACTAACCTCATGTGAACCCACAAACATTAGTCATTTACTTACTTTTCAGTCTGTAAACGTGCTCTCCTCCTTGTTTTCAGGACGTGATGGTGGTGGGCGAGCCGACCCTGATGGGCGGCGAGTTCGGGGACGAGGACGAGCGTCTGATCACCCGTCTGGAGAACACGCAGTACGACGCCACCAACGGCCTGGACGACGAGGACGACTTCAACGGCTCCCCGTCTCTGGGGAACAACTGGAGCAGCAAGCCGTCCTCCGGCCAGGACAGCAAGCCGGAGAGCACGGCGCCTCAGCCCTCGCAGTAAAAACAAAAGAAGAAGAAGACCCTGACTCCGTGTGGACTGGACTTTTGAACCTCCCCCTTCCCTCCCTGAGGGCCTCATAACATTGTACTGAATCAGAAAAACTCACCACTGGCCGAAAAATATTCTGGATATTTTCTTCTTCTCTGAATCACTGAAACATCTTGGAGAACTGGCACAGCAATATCCCGAGAGACAACAAATGCATATGAGTCCTATGCACCTGTAATGTAAAAAAAAAAACAAGGCGTGGGTGGGTTTTTTTTGGGGGGGGGGAATTGTGGATCAAATGCTCCCTCAGTGAAAGCTCTGGTCTGGTGGATCGCACGGCTGTGATTGGTTGACCTGCAGGTCACAAGTCATCATGCTGACAGTAGGCAGAGGGGAGGAAAGAAGAAGAATAAAAACAACAAACAAAATGTCAAGGCAACGGAGGGAAGCGTTTTTAACAGAGCTGGTGGAACCACATTGGAGACAAATGAAGCATTGTTTGAGGCAATTGCATTTTTATTGGAAATCCAGTCGGCGGTTGTTTCGTTTCTCCTGTTGCTGTTTATTTCCATTTCCAATTAAGTGGGAATAAAAGTTCTCTACCGCTATCGACTCCATTCAAACGACGGGAAATCGTGTCCTAGGATGGTTTTTTCCACATTACCGCGGTCGTCACAGATTGTGATTTCATGCAAACCAGTTTGATTGTGTTCGTAGTCTATTGGTATTTTGCTTCTCTCAGAATCCTTTGCAGTCACGTTGTAATTTTTGCCGGTCAGTATGCGAACTTTGCTGACATGGATTAATGTTTTTTTTCCCCTCTCCTTTCGAAAAATTTGACTTCTTTCCCTTTAACGACCTACTCCCAAACTGATACTAAAGCCTTTTTCCTGCATGATTTTATAGGATTTTCATTTCGTTTGATATATGTACTTTTTAAAAAAACACATCAAGTCTGATTTTCCTTTTGGGTTCATCAGTTTGGGAACACTGTTACAAGGTGTGTAGCTCTGTAAATAGAGGTGGAGGCTATTTTGTCCACTGTAAATCAGCCACTGAAACCAGTTTGGATATGGCAGCTGTTTTGTTTTTCGCAGAAGGATCAGATTTCTGTCGGGTGGTTTGGATGGACGCTGGTTTGCTTCGCTCAAAAAACAAAACCCTCTGATGTCTCCCATCTTCTCTAGCTAGTGCACAACCAAAGCCACAACGTTAAGTCACATTTCTTGTATATTCTGTGACAAAAGAACAAAACAATTTTACATTTTGAGAAACAAAGCACAGACAAAATCCCATCCGCCCCACAGAAAACATTTGATATCCCCGTCTTTGTGCTCACAATTGTTCTTTAATCTTTAATTGAATTGATAATATATCCCTGATCTGAGTCAGCGACATTATGTCTTTCTACAATTGGATCTTATGGGTATTTATTTGTGCATTTGTAAGGAAGCTAACACATTTCTAAATATGTTTGAGCCTAGTATTATTAGACACCATTTGTACATTATATAGCAGAGGTGTTCAGTGTCATATCTGATGTCTGGTATGTATGCTTTACCATTATGTGTGCCAATAAACCGTGCTTACAAAAGAAGTTGGATTTGCTCATATGTATCATGTGTGCTTGCAGCATCTGTTTATTATTTGCTCTTCTTACTTTTAGCTCCGATTTTTTGGACGAATCATTGAAAACGCTGACCTTGAAACAGCAGATTATATCATTTTACATGAGAGGGAAGTCCTTAAAATGCTCCAGGACTGGATATAGACACATCTATCGAGGAGGAAAGTGTCGTTCAACTGAAAGCGTTTCAACAGCTGCTAACTGGACGTTGCAGTGAGACAGTTTTACTGATGCAATTTTGGAAATTTGATTTGCCTTATGGCTAAAAATTGTGAATTTGAAACCTAAGCAACTCAAATGTATGTAGAAAAATCTATAAAGCAAGTGTTGTGCTAATTTTCCCCTCTTCCTTGTATAAAACATCATGTTTTGGTGTAAGTCTCCCACAGAGCAAATGCCTTTTTTCTGAAGCTGCCCCTTTCTTCTGATATTTAATCATTCAGAGATAAAATAAAGATATGTTGACCCAAAGAACCCTCCGAAGACGAGCTTGCAAGATAATTCATGTTTTAAGTATGAAGTGTGACCTTTATCATAAACGTGCTCCAGTATTCAAACAATACTTCATTATGCTTACTTTATTGATATGCTCAAACTGTACATTCACTTTTGATTCAACATCTTAACTACAGGTTCATGCACCCCTACTCCTTGGAAATCACAATTAAGAACTGGAGTTTTAAGATGACATAATACTAGAGGTGCATTTGGGTGTGGATTTTCTGAATCCTTCAGAATCACAATTTGGTTTAGTGCCGAGTACGTTTTCACATACAAGGAATATGCTTTGTACTGTCTGTGGTATACATCAACACAATGAGATACATTAAAATGTCAAATAAGAGCAAACATCGCTTATGCCACATTTCTGTGAAACAAAATGTACAGTTTTTTGCATTTAAAAGTGGTAGAAGTGTGCAGAATAAAAAAATAGTCAAAGGAATGTGCTTCATGAGCTATTGCAGTTATGTAGTAGGACACTGACACTGCAAACAATGTACAGATCATCACTAGTTGGTTGTATTTGTGTTTCTTCACATCAATAAGGATATTAAACATTAGAACATTTTAATCTGGATTTTATAGCTGCATGTATCCTTCATCTTCTTACCTGAGTTACCTGAATACTTTTGCTGAGTAACTGAGAACATGCAAAAAAGTATGAAGTACTCGGCAAAGTTGTTCAGATAACTCTGAGAAACACTCTGTTGTTGGGTAGACTTTAAATCTAGGAAGATTTGATGGAACTTTGGCGACACCAAGTGGAGTATAGTGGCTACTGCATCTTCATATACTTATTTTATCATTCGTGTTATTATTATTTTTCTCACAAACCTCTTAAAGCTAAATAGATTTGGATCCGACTGTCAAATACAAATAATTCAAGGTGTCCCCCCTCCCAGCAAAGAAAAATTGTTTCTACTTTTTTGATATAACAATGTTTTGAATTGCAGAGGTGAATAACCTTTCATAAACGTAATCATGATAATGTTAATTTTAATGTATTAATCACAAAAGAGTACTGGATTTATAGAAAAATCATTCTAATAAATCGAGAACTCTTTTGTGACAACCGTTCATTCTTTACCTGTAATTTGGCTTTGAGAATGTTGTTAATTGTGTAGTAGGTTGAGACCAAAACATTACAAATATAAATTATTTGAATAATAATTCATTTAGAAAAATATATAGCTTCTAATGAAATGACGTTTTCCCAAGTTGTTCTCAAGGGATTTAAAAAAACTAATATGAATAAAATCAAAATCTGTTAATTCTACCTGCTAGTCACGTTCACGTTATTACGTCATTTGTTTTTACCCGTAGTGCGATGACGTTGCACGAGGCGACGCAGCGACCGAAGTAAAGATGGCGGACGTGTCGGGGAGCGAGCTGTCAGAGGAGAAAGAAGCAGAAATTGAGCTGAAGAAAAGACAGAAACGACCGTGGGACGAGTTGCACAAGTCCGGTAAAATCGGTATAACTCCGGACCTACCGGAAACGTTGGGATTCTACGATATAAGCGCTGTCAGGAGGAGGGAGCAACGGGAGGCAGCAGGTAACAACCGTTGACGTTACCGACGTTACAGCGAACCAACGGCTGGAATGGGTTTCAGTTTGATCGCTGTTAGCATTATAACATTAATAGTGATGTGACTTAACGTATATTATATGAACCGTTAAAGTACTTTTAAAGTTAGTAACGCTTCTGGAGTAGTGTTATTTAGTTAAAGCTGAGACTTGATTATCTAATTGTAGATCATTTGGTGAATGATAAGTGTTTTATCCATTGCTACTAAGGTGGCCTACCTTAGTAAGTGTGATACCCAGTGAGGTGTGTGGGGTTATGGTCACTTTGTCAGTTAGTAGTCAGCATTCTGTACCAGAGGTGGAAGAAGTACTCTGATCTTGTACCTTAGTAAAAGTAGCAATAACAGAGTGTAGTAAAGTAAAAGTCCTGCATTCAAAATGTCTCGAGTAAAAGTACAAAAGTATTAGCATCAAAATATACTAAAGTACCAAAAGTAAAAATACTTATTCTGCAGATTGGCCCATTTCAGAATAATATTTCATATGTTTTGGTTATATTATTGGTGCATTAATGTGTGTAAAAGTGTAACTAATTGTAATCCTTTGCATGCTGCAGGGTAGCTTCACTCCAGGTTTAAATAAAGTCTTATTTTATTGTTAATTATATTCACTTCAATAATCAAAGTCTGCAAAGTAACTTATTTAAGATATTAAATACATGGCATGGAGAAAAAGGTACACAATTGACCTCTGAAATGTAGTGTAGAAGTACAAAGGAGCAAAAATACTCAAGTAAAGTACAAGTCCCTCAAAATTGTGCTGAGTACGGTGTTTGAATACATGTACTAGTCACCTTACACCACTGCTATGTACCTGCGGCTGGTTCACAATAAAGCAGCTACATTCCTTATACTGTGTGTTCATTGTACATACAAGTATGTAAAGCAGTAAAACCTCTACACATATAATCAATGTATCTTGTTAATTAAACACAACTCAATGAAGCCATTGTTTAAAACGAGTTCACTAATCTACTGCAGTAATGCCTAAAGTTAGTTTGCATGCCTTCATAAACCGTGCCTGCAGTGATATCTGTTTAAAGTTCACTTAGCAGTAAATATTGTGTAATACATGACATCAACTATCTAACCACAGTTTTCACTACAAGATGTCCACAGAGCATGCCTTGCAGGTGTCACACGTCAGATGGTGTGACCTGATGAATTTTGGTTGTACTGTCTGTGCAAAAACATTTGAATCATGGCTTTATCCCCGTTTAAAGATCACACACTATGATAGGTGTAAAGAATATAAATGTGAGCATAGACAAGATGATAGCACAAAGGACACCCACAGTTCGATTACCTCATGATCAGTTGATAGACAGAAAATTAGTTGGCACCTATTAGGCGCTTTCACACCGGAGTACTTTTCCCCGTACTTTTCCCGTTTAGTTCCAGCTTTTAAGTTTTGACTGAAAATAGTTTTCTGAATGTGGGTCTGACTAAACAGGACATCTGAATAAGCCACCTACATTATAGCAGGAGTGTTACTGTTAACATTTACATTAGCAGTTTGTGGACAAAATGCTCAATTAATAGAGAAACGTTTATCTCATACTGAAGATAATCATTAGGCTAGTTGCAGCTTTACTTCAGTGACACCTCACATGTCAACATACAGTTTGGTTTAGTCTCAGAGTCTTGATTTGTCTTAGAGTGAATGCTTTAACATTACTCAAGCATATGGGTCACAGATTCAAATACATCAAAATCTCAGCTATCAACATTTCTGACTTTATCTAAATACATGCAGCCACCATGATGGTCACAGGCACAGCTATGAAAATACATGATCATAAAAGAGTTTATATAATGCATAACCCTAATCATAACTTGTCCTTTAGTTACACAATATGGTTTGACACCGACCTGTAAACATGGACCCTCATTTGACTTGGCACATTATGATTTTATCACATCAAGAAAAGAAACGTAAAGGTTAGGTAAACACTATTAAGTAAATATTGGACAGTATAAAGTGCAATTACTAAAGACACTGTAAGCTGAGTTGAATTTAACATTAAAAAATATGTATTGTAATGTTCTCAGGCCCTACTCTACTCTACTGTGTAAATATCTTTGTAACCCAGGCATGTGTGTGGTGCTACATGTAGCTGTTTTCACTGTAATCCCACTAAACACCAACGTGTTACAGCTCGCTGTGCCACTACGACATTAACAGCTGAACTGTTGCTTGTTGAGCCAACAGTTTACTGTTAGGTCATGTGATGTTTAGCGTAAAATGAATATATCTCCAGTTATAAAGAATAGCAAGTGGAAATAATTGTAACACAGTATGGGGCAATTAGGATGAAGTGAGACTGAGACACTGTTTACAACTGAAACAAGTTTCTTGTTCAGTCTGTTGTTATTGCAGTCTGTTGCATGTATTATAATTGTTTATAACAATATATATTCAATCTTTTAATTGGTCCACAAAATCAGGTTGTCAGTTTTGTGAATCTCTCTCATTGTTTTAAAAAGCCTTCACTCTCAGATTAATAACTTCTTGATTGACAGAAAAATCCATAATTGTTCTTTAATCCTACAATTCTGCAGTTTAAAGGGGACCTATCATGCAAAATGCACTTTTTTATGTCTTTTATACATAAAGATGTCCCCGATGTGTCGGGGAACTCACGCAGCTCAGAAAATAAAACCCTCTCTCTTTTCCTCCGTACCCAAATCTCTAAAAACGGGGCTACAACGGAGCTGATCCAGATTTGCGTCCGATATGACGTAATATCTGAAATGTGGACCCACGGCCCTATCAGAAACGTTGCTATCAGAAACAATGCCCGACTGTTTTGGACGTAACATGGTCGGTGTTTACATTAGCATCGCTAACACTCAGAGCTAACCTGTACTGGAGAGCATGTGTGTGAAGAAGCAGGAAATAAAAAGGACCTCACCGTGTGGGATAACCGGAAAGAGAGAAAGCCTTTGANTAATTGTAACACAGTATGGGGCAATTAGGATGAAGTGAGACTGAGACACTGTTTACAACTGAAACAAGTTTCTTGTTCAGTCTGTTGTTATTGCAGTCTGTTGCATGTATTATAATTGTTTATAACAATATATATTCAATCTTTTAATTGGTCCACAAAATCAGGTTGTCAGTTTTGTGAATCTCTCTCATGGTTTTAAAAAGCCTTTCTTTACAAGGTGTATTGTATCAGTGTATTACATCACTCTCAGATTAATAACTTCTTGATTGACAGAAAAATCCATACATTTTCTTTAATCCTACAATTCTGCAGTTTAAAGGGGACCTATCATGCAAAATACACTTTTTGATGTCTTTTATACATAAACATGTGTCCCCGGTGTCTCGGGGAACTCACACAGCGTCAGAAAATAAAACCCTCTCTCTTTTCCTCCGTACCCAAATCTCTAGAAACGGGGCTACAACGGAGCTGATCCAGATTTGCGTCCGATATGACGTAATATCAGAAATGTGGNGTGTTTACATTAGCATCGCTAACACTCAGAGCTAACCTGTACTGGAGAGCATGTGTGTGAAGAAGCAGGAAATAAAAAGGACCTCACCTTGTGGTATAACCGGCAAGAGAGAAAGCCTTTGAGCTCCATACTGTTTCAGAAATACTCCTTGATAATCCATGATATGGTGTTTCATCACCGCAGTATCTGCCGGTAGAATCTCCCGCATGAGCTCAGACCCCTCCTTTTTTNCCAATCAGAAACGTTGCTATCAGAAACAATGCCCGACTGTTTTGGACGTACTATGGTCGGTGTTTACATTAGCATCGCTAACACTCAGAGCTAACCTGTACTGGAGAGCATGTGTGTGAAGAAGCAGGAAATAAAAAGGACCTCACCTTGTGGTATAACCGGCAAGAGAGAAAGCCTTTGAGCTCCATACTGTTTCAGAAATACTCCTTGATAATCCATGATATGGTGTTTCATCACCGCAGTATCTGCCGGTAGAATCTCCCGCATGAGCTCAGCCCCCTCCTTTTTTTTTAAATCAAATTTTCTTTTTTAAAGCTTTAGACCCCAAATCAGCCCTTTTGAAACAGGAAGTGAAATAGAGGGATATGAGGCATGGCCAGAATGGGTGATCTGTTTGGTATTTTGAGCAAAACACTTCATAGACATGTTTTTTATATATTTTCAAATATCTGAGACGGTGAGACCTATGCTATTGACTAAACATAGCATGATAGGTGCACTTTAAGCTTCTCAAATGTGTTTCTTTCTTGCTATTTGTTTTCACAAGCTCCTAAAATAATCATATTAAAAATATATATCTATTGATGAATCTACAAAGTCTAATAATATGTTCTTATTGTAATGGGTTTTCTAACTGAAGGCTACATTTAAGTTAATAATCTGTAGATTAATCAAACAAGAAAATGAACTGTCACTACCACGTTAGGTACTTTTATCAGTCATGTTTGCCTTAACAAAACCTACTGTTCACCACAAAGACTTTCCTTTGGCATGTTCAGCAGTGCATGGCATCAAACAGCCAGCTAAGAACATTTGTCCTCACCACTCAGAGAAGTTTCCTTCTCATTCACCCTGCACTGTAACGCTCTGAAATGTTGGGGCTCTCATTGTGTGGACGGCTGAGGCTGTGGTTGTAATTGTTGCAGACAATGCCCTTGTGCTAACAATGTGCTCTGATGTTGTTCCAGATCCATCGTTGACTCGCTTCATTAGCGCAGAGCTCACCAGAGGCTACTTCCTGGAGCACAATGAGGCAAAGTACACGGAGCGCAGAGAGAGAGTTTACACATGCATGCGCATTCCCAAGGAGCTGGAGAAGGTAAACATGTGAATGATACATCATTATTCATAGTTTCCCTACACATCTGCCCTGTTTCCCTTCAGTCATCTCCATCTATCTGCTGTGTGCTGTCATCGTTTCATTCAGTTCACAGCTCACAGTCAGCCCGTAATCCTTCTCAATGTCCTGCAATGTTCAAGCTTCATTTATCAAGCATTCCATACCAAAGGTGTGTTGGTTAAAGCTTCTCAAATAAAGATTCAACGTATTCAATATCATAATAAGTTTTGCTGTATTAGCAGTTAGTCAGATTAAGTTTGTAACTATAAAATGTAACTCTTGAATGTTGTATTGTCATTAGTTTAAGACACGATATAGTAAATAAAACAACATATATTTAAAATAATCTGTAAGTAAAGAAATAATGTGGTACATTCCCAAGTACACGGTGCATATACACACTGCATCAATGTTGTTGAATTCATTAATTGATGTGTGTAAAACAATATTATTATTATTTTTAAATGGCCATGTGGCTGACTGACAGCTGTTTATTTTTGTTGTTCTTCTTATGAGCCACCAGGAGGCAGTGTAGACACATCAAAATGTGGATTTGTGTGTGTTGCCTCTTTCTAGGAATCTGTCTGTTTACAATGATACATGACTGATATATCTTAAAAGGGCTAACATATGACCAGTTAGGAGGCCTTACCTAGACTATTACACAGAACACATGCTTACAAGTCTCTCAGTGTGGTCATTGGCGCTCCTCTCTGTGTCTTTGTTTATTGTTTCTGGAGTTGAGTTGACTCTCTCTGCAGAGCTACATCCGAACAAGCGAGCCCAGAGTAACGCAGCTCTCACTGCCTTTGGGGGGCAGGAGAGGAATGTGTGTAAACATTAAAAACCTCAGTGCCTTTACTATGTTACGCAGACCAACCAACGTCATGGGCACTCACACAGAATCCACCAATAAGAGACTAACCCTCCCACCAAAACTCACATCAGTGCCTCCATGTTTTTCCCAGTTAGAAGTAGGAGCAAGAAGACTTCAGCTGGCTTAGATTTACTCATTACTTTTGAAAATGACAAGGCAATGGCTGTATGTATGTGGGGAACTATGAAGGTATGTGTTTGCTGCTTAATTGGATTCAGGTGGTGGTTATTAACACTCTGCTGGCTTCTTCTCTGATGGAACAAAGATGTGACATCCTAAAAAACTTTTTCTTTTTCAGCTAGAACTCAGTTTCAGCTGTGAAGAAACGTGTGTGTCCTCATCTCGTGACCCGCTCTATCGAAATCAGTCGGAAGTCGCAACGGCTCATTTCAAAATAAACGTGGATTTGCGTAAAAAAAGGGTTCTGGTGTTTTGTTTGATTTAAAAAAAAAAAAAAAGTCTTGGCTTTCAAAATATGAAACTTTTATTTCCAAAATCACACGATAAATACATTTTTGAAGCTTGTAAAGGGAAGATTACACCTCTCACAGTTTGTTTTCATCTGATTTCAATTAAACAAAGTCTTGGCTTTCAGAATATTAAACTTGTTTCGGCAAATTCAGATGATAAATACAACTTTGAAGCTTGTGACGGCATAATTACAAGCGGAGAACGGAGTAACTTGACGTCACAGCAGGCATAACGACAGCCGGTGTTTCTCGTGAGTGGTTTCCCCGGGAAACCAACACAATACACACAAACCAAAAACACACAAACACACACTCACACAAACACTCGCAAGCTTCCCCAAAACCAGTAATCCAAACGAAAATATTTTCCCTCCGTACTACTTTGATCATTCTCTCCACTAATAATCAATCAGATCGATGATTCCTCAAAATGATGACTCTAACAGTCATTATATAATGTGGCATATTTTTGCTTAATATTTGGAGTAGAACAACAGAGACAACAACAATCCTGATATCATTAGAAAGCTAGGAATCTCCTCTTGCCAACAGTGTATACAACTCAAAATGTGTCTTCGGGTCAATGCGACTGATTTCCATCGAGCAGGTCACAGATATTTCATTATATTCTTGTATTGCTGTTGTCCTTTTGACACTGGGGGAAAAAGGTGATGATGAGTCAATGTTTTTAAGACTGTTCCCCCCCGAGGCTATTCTCTTTTAATCTGGAGCTTTTTCTTTCTGCATATCGTTGTTTGACACAGCTGATGACATTTGGCTTCTTCCTGTGTGTGGACGCCTTCCTGTACGTGTTCACGCTGCTGCCCCTCAGGGTGCTGCTGGCCGTGCTGCGCCTCCTCACGTTGCCATGCTGTGGCTTCAGGTCAGACTCGAAACACACACTCTCCTCCCAGTAAACATACTGCAACAATTATACTCATACTCAAATAAACACATGTATTTGACATTAACCTGCAAAGAATGTACGGTATGATGACGTACCAGAACACAAACACATCTTAACGCTCAGAGGCGTAGGCTGCACTATTGCAGGTACACTGGTTATAATAAATGACTTCAGCTTTGTGAATATATTTGAAACTGAACTTAAAGCAAACAAAACTCCCAATAGCTGAGAGGTTATGGCGCATTACACATGGAAGCAAATACACATTGCTCTTTCCCTACATTTCCTTTCTGTCCCCTGTCACTGTCTTAAAGAAGCAGTAAGACCCCCCGTCTGTAAATGCAATCAGATTCCACATGTGTTTGTTCAAATGGCTGATTGATATCTCACTTTGTTTGCCTCTAACAGTTTGCCACAACTATTAAATGTAATATTGCAAATATACCAATGAAATATGCTTATTAGTGTATCATTCATAATGATGTGACATTGAGATTTAAAAGCAGCAGCAGCAGTGGTGGAATGTAACTAAGTACCTTTTAACTTTAATTAAAAATGTCAGTTGCTCTTTGAAACAAACATTATTCATTGTTTTCTTACATGTATTTATAGTTATTCTTCACATCTAGATTATTAATACAAATATAAATCTACCCTCCCCAATAGTATAAGGCAATTACATAAGGCCATAACCAGCTGTAACATTTATATATATATATGATTCTGAAATGGGCCATTCTGCAGAATAAGACACTCGACCAGTTATGGGCTTCAATCCCTAAAACCAATATGTATATTTCTACGCTAATAATTTAGTACTCTTACTTGATTTGACTTTGTAGTATTGATTCTTTTGTTCTCCCTTCCTGAAAAGCATTGTAGTAAAAATACAACGTCATATGTGACCCCCCCCCCCCCCCCCCCCCCCCCCCCACGATGGGCACTGCCTGTCCCCCTGCTCTCCTCACCCTTTGTCTTACTCTCCCCTGCCTTCCTCCCCCTGCAGGGCACGCACATGCCCCTACTGCAGAAGAAGCAGGTACGCTCCTAAAGCCTATCACGGCTTCATACATGTTTTCACCTTCATCATCCCCAGCCCTCCAAACCAGTTTCTCTTCATCTCCATTTTGTCTGTTATTATGCAGCTTGACTCCTCAAGTCCGCTGTCGAAGCCAGAGCCGCCATGTTGGTTCCTCATGAGTCTGTTTTTATTTTGGGAATCCTCCAGGGAAGGTTTGCTGAGAGTGCATGCTCATTCTCATCTCCACGCTGCCTCCTGTCAGTGATGCAGCTGCACATGAAACATCTCATCTGGAGCAGAATGGGGCTCTTCTGATTTGAATTCAGTTGTTGTTGATGAAGGGAAAACATATTCTCCTTCCCTGCACAGAACCCCCCCGCTGCTCGGCAGGTTGCAGGCTTGCATCAGCATCTGTTTTTTTTTCCTGCTGCAGAGTCTTAATGCCTCATATCAGGCTAATACAGCATGAACGGCTCACAGTGATGGCTGCTTGGAATGCAGCACACAGCTGACTGCTCTCATATAATGTTCATGTGTGTTATGGAGATAAAGCTTGTAGAAGAGAGAGAGAGAGAGAGGACTGCTTTTAGGGCTGCTCAGTTAAAGGTGGGGTAGGTAATTCACTTCAGAAACACTTTTTGTTATATTCCATGGAATGCTCTTAACATCCCGATAGCAATGAATACATTAAATGCTTTGACAATAAATACATAAAAAATGTCATCTGTGGAAGCACTGGCGCTGTAAAAAGCAAGACCAATCATATGAGCCGGCCCGGCTAAAGTAACTGGATGGCCTACCTGCCTGTCAGCCTTCCATCTGTGCACAAACTTATCTCGTGCCCTCATTGGTCATGTGCGCGTTCGTGTGTGTTGGAGGAGGGGCTCTGTAAGGAAGTCTGAAGGAAGGGGCAGATTTTTCACTTTCAAATTCTAGCGCACTCGAGCTGGTTTCTCCATTCTTACCTACCCTACCTTTAATCATATTTTAATCGCAATTACGATTTTGACTTGCAACGATTAGGAAAACAACATAATCGAAATAGAACAAGTGTTTTTACATTTGTAATGTTGTTTATCAGTTATATAATTAACCTAACAACAATTTTGATGATATATTCATTGTTTAAGTAATTGATCGCACAAAATGGGCCTCATGCATGAAGCAAATAAGAACAAATGTTCCTCTTATTTTTGTTTATATTTAAATTGTGGTGTTCTTCTGTTTGTAACCATGAATTAACTCATCAGTAAGTGAACATTTAGTGTTTCATTATTGAGTTGAATCTCTGATATTGGTGCCTCAGTACATTTTATCTTTGATCGGACCCTTTTTTTTAATCTTCCGAAGTGATTCTCTGACTTTAAGTTTAGCAGAAGTCCTACTTTAAACTAGATTTGTTTTTCTATGTTTATACTGAATCGTTTATATTCTGCCACCACATAATGTTTCTTAGCTCCCTTATTTATATATCTCTGGTTTATGGTTGTACATTGAGCACTGAACCACAAAACAAGAACATTTCAATGGTTTAGTCATTATCCTGTACCATGCCTGTTTGCATGAATGTCTTCAGACGTGTCCACTGGATGGCGCTGTAGCTTCAGGAAACCCCGTGAAAATGTCAATATCATAAGAAGCCACTCCTGATATTAGATGGTGCCGTTTAAATGGAATCTTTCCGTTGTCATGTGTGTAGATATGAGAGAAAATAATAAAGGTAAATGGATTTGACTACATGTAAATACACCTCATCAGTGTAACCTGGTAATAAATTAAGTGTATTCAATCAAAACCCTAATTATTCCTTGTTTACAAAGGAAATCGTTGTCTTTCATGCTTCGGACAAAAGGCCCAGATGTTCATCTCATGTCTTTCTCTCCACAGCTTTGTGCTCAGCTGCACACAGTTCAGAGGACACTCTATTAAGCTCATTTAGACGTCTTCCTAAACTCACGCCATTTCCTCCTCTCTCTCTCTCTCTCTCTCTCTCTCTCTCTCTCTCTTAGCTTGGATTTTGCTCTTAAAATAGTTCACATCTCGACACCCTTAAGCCCCCTTTTTCTCCCATCTAAAACTGATTAATTTCCTCTCGTGTTTAAAAAAAGTGTAAAGGGTTGAGGAGGAGTAGCCCTGTTGTTGTAATGCAAGACAAACCAACAACTGTTTGAATTGATTACGGTAATAACAGCTGTTAGAGTAGCTCACTGACTGTTGTCCGCCCTGTGTTGTGCTCTAGGGAGTTAGTCAAGTATTAATCTGTGTTTATAGTCATTTAGTGAAGAATTTGTACCTAAAGAGCAATGGTGGTTGTTTTGGGTTCTTAGCCATAGTCAATGAAAACCTACAATAGATAACAGTCAGCTTGTAGAAGCATTCAAAGCTACATTACAGAAGCTAAGCAATGTTCTGATGTTGATGGTGGCAGCAGCAAAAGTTAGTTTAGCCACCCAAAACAGCCCTTTCTAACGGGGAGTAAAGCCGAAATCTATATTTCTTTCAAATCTGCCAGACAGACCAGCAACTCCTATCATGTTAAATTACTTTTTGTCAATGGAGTCTGGAAGTTTTGAAGAGAGCTTAGATGGTTATAATGGCTTTAATTTCCTTTTGGGAAGTCTGTCGACTGGCAAGGTAAAGAGAAAATATTGTAAATAAAGCATACACTTGAAATTATATGGATTTTTTGGTAAGTTTTTTTCTGCTTCCTCATTTCAGAGCAGTATGCTGGATAGTGTTTTTACTACTGTCTGTCTTTCCAAACTATGAGCGTGCCAACCACCGACAGCTACTGTGTGCTATAGACCAACTGTGATTATCTAGAGAGAGAAATGATAGTCTTTGTGGTAATGTGGTAGAATAAACAGCCAACAGCAAAACGCAGTGTTATTCTTCTGAATCCTGTTTAAACACCCATATCAGCAGATAGATGTTACCTCTCAGTTTGAAAACCATACTGTTTGTGAATACTGGATTATTGAGTTATGGTCAGTGAGAAGCCTTTTCTTCCCGCTGTACTCGATGTTTGTGGATGTAAAGTCCAGTTCCAGAGCTGACATGTAAAATATGCAGCATGTCTCAGAGTTAAGCTCTCTCTCCGGCTCCTCTCGTTATCCCTGTCAGTAAATAACCGCTCGTATGGATTTGTCAGCCCTCCTCTTAACATGCTCTCAAGCTGCCACTGCCAGCCATTGCTATTAATAATGAAAGCTGCATATGTTTCAAAAACATTATTACCCGTTTTTCTTCCATTTACTTTGATCACCCTACACCATTTCTGTCCAAAATGGAAAATGTCCCTACAGAAAGATACGCAAATACATATGAGTCTTTGTCGGTGTGCTGTAGTCAGGTTGGCAGATCAACAAAGATATAATGTGTATAAAAGCAGAGCCACAGAAAAGGACATATGAAAAGGAGATAACTGTTATGAATGAGATAACATGTTATATAAAGGAGATACTAACTTTAATATATCACATTGTGGCTTTTTTGTTATCGATAGTTGTAGCCCTTTCCTTTATTTGGAATATGTCATTTTGAACCGAAATGAATTTTAGAATCTGTATATCTCGACCTTCTGTTGTTGCAGTCTATTTTTATTTGGTCCAAATATGTGTGTGTGTTTGTTTGTCAGCATACCTGTATATTGCATCTGAAAAATCACACTTTTTATTGCTAATATTAGGTAATATGCATGTTAAAGATTACACTACTTATGGATATACTGCATTAGGCGCCTTCACACCGGAGTACTTTTCCCAGAAATAGTTCCGATAGTTCCTGGGATGTTGCGTTCACACCAAAAATATCTTTTTTTTCGGGAACCTTTCACCCCCTTTTTACTCCCTGCTAGAGAGCAGGGACTTTCCTGGGGAGAAAAAGGTTCCAATTTCTGATTGGCTGGGCGAATTGCAAACCACGTGCCGTAAAACTCTGAAAAGTTGTTGTGAAGCCGCCATTTTATTTCCTCGCATTAGCATTATTAGCATTAGCATTAGCCCAGCACACCAACGGAGAGAGACTAACTTATGGCAACACAAAATAAAACGTGGGATCGGTGGAGTGATGAGGAGGTGTCGGCGCTTCTGGCAATTTACCCGGGTCTTCGGGTGGCGATTTACTGCCAGCCAAAGCCCCGGACTCCGGGGGGCTCCGGGACTTCGGGTGGCATTATACGCCGTGAAGTTGTTTGCGTCAGCGGCTTCATTTCATGGATGTATAATAAGAACTGGATACAGCGTGGGAGGCGGGGTCTCGTTCTTTCCTATGAGAGTTGCTCATTGGCGCATGAAGACAAAATGGCCCAACGTCACAGATTACCCGTCATGCCTGGCTGTCAGAGCAGAAGAACCCGTATGTGCAGTCACAGAGCATGCGCCCCTTAAGCCCCGCCCCCCGAGCTCCCACTCTCGGCTCAGTAGAATAATTGTAGAATAAAATAAAATAAATATAGTACATTTTACAACTTTAAGGACCGAATGATTCTAATAAGGGCTATAAAATAGTTCATACTGGGTAGTTTATTTAGTTAAAAAAAAAAATCCACCGATTTACAGACGTCTCTTTCCCCATGTTTGTCAATGGGAAAAAGTTGTTTTGGGCCGGGTGACGTCACGGACTGATACGGAAATTGCAGTACCGCCGTTTGGAAAACAACGAATATTGGCATAGAGTCCGGTGCATTTCCTGG
Source organism: Notothenia coriiceps (assembly GCF_000735185.1). Classification (NCBI taxonomy): domain Eukaryota; kingdom Metazoa; phylum Chordata; class Actinopteri; order Perciformes; family Nototheniidae; genus Notothenia; species Notothenia coriiceps. The sequence goes on from NW_011338777.1 coordinate 298,727, forward strand.
GGGTTTGCTTCATTTGCGTAATCCTCCCTCAGGGACTTAATCCGGTGTGAACGCGATCTACTAGATAGTTCCGGGGAAATAAAAGCTCCTGGAACTATTCCTGGGAAAAGTACTTGGTGTGAAAGCGCCTATTAACAGCATGTAGTATGTGTTCAAGTACGGACATTTTTTCCCAAAAGCTTGGTTTAACGTGTTTCTATAATCAATACAGCAACTGTACGTTTATAAGTCCGTCTGTGTGTGTGTGTGTGTGTGTGTGTGTGTGTTTCTGTGTGTGTGTGTGTGGTCAGTGGGTCTCGGCTGCTGCAGCCAGCGCAGGTGTGTGACGTGCTGAAGGGTCTGATCATGGTGCTGTGCTTCTCCATGATGCATTATGTGGATTACTCCATGATGTACCACCTGATCAGAGGACAGTCCGTCATCAAACTGTACATCATCTACAACATGCTGGAGGTACGGCACTCTTCATACACTCACATCTCGTGTTTGGTGCTGAATTAACATCTTGCATTCTTAAACATGGGTGGGTCCAGCCTTCAAGTACATTTCTGAATTACTAGGAAATCATTGATTTAGCAATAAACGTCAGACTGTTTGTTTGGTTTAGTTTGAATCTACTTTGATTTGATATAATGTCAGATTTGTTGTTGTGAACAGTCATTTGGCTCAGATTGATAAGACCTATAATAAACGGCATACAATGTAAATAAGGTGTGATCTTATCTAATAAGAACATAAGATCCAAAAACCTTGAAAACATAGTAAGACGTATTCCAGTAGGTTAAAGTAAGTGAATCAAACATATTGTTGTCATTATTAATAATATGTTGTTTTTTCTGTAAGGTGGCTGACCGCCTCTTTTCGTCCTTCGGTCAAGACATCCTGGACGCTCTCTACTGGACGGCCACAGAACCCAAAGAGCGGAAGAGAGACAGTATAGGAGTCATTCCTCACTTCTTCATGGCCGTCTTTTATGTCTGTATCCTTCTTGTTCAACAGAAAGATGAATGTCAATTTTTCATATGCGATTTGATATTTGACGTCTTTCCTCAGTGTTTATATTTGACAAATGACATGTAGCCACAGTGTCATGAAATGCTTCTAACTACTTTCTTTGTGAGCTAAGTGACCACTAAAAAGATAAATTAAGCCTGCATCACTTGCTTGACAGACACCATTTGTTCTTATATTATTTCTGCTGGATTGCCTTCCTGCTGAGATAATCAAGACAAACAGACATGTATACATTTTGTATATGGGTCTTGCTGGCAGGATACGTCAAAGGAAACTTGTAGTTATTTGTATTATGTGTTCTGTCTAACGACTAAGAAGCATACATTTAATTACATTTGAATGCAGTGTTGTTCAGTGCTGAATGTTTGTTAAATTTGTTTTCCTGAGCTGCTGTTCTTCAGTTCTGCATGCCATCCTCATCATGGTCCAAGCCTCCACCCTCAACGTCGCCTTCAACTCCCACAACAAGTCCCTGCTCACCATCATGATGTCCAACAACGTCAGTACACACACACACACGCACGCACGCACGCACGTAATTACACATTAATGTGCAACAATCTGCCTGATTGTTTAACCTGTTCAGCCGCGAGCCTATTTTTCAGGTCTCAGGCTCGGAAATGACATTCCCAGAACAAAAGGGGTCAATACATTTTTTTTTTCTCAAAGCAATGATAAACCTGTGAGTTGGATGTAGAAGAGTCAGAATCAATGTTGATTTTTTATTTTTTTTTTAAAGTAAATTCAGATTGAACATAGTAAAAAAAAAAAAAAAATTATAGTTTCCGTCCAAAGAAACCCATTACTTATAGTGAAAACCACCCTTGAATGATGGGAGAGTAGACTAAAAGCTTTAGGAATCCAAACTGTAACATATAAGTACCCTGTATCAAGATTGATGCAAAACAAGTGACATTTGACCTTTTTAGAGAGATTTAGCAAAAAAAAAACACATTTGGGTGCATTTTCCACATCTTTGGAACCCATCGGTCGATTTTGATGATTGACACCTGTTTTGAACCGTTAGAGCCAATAGAATCGAGGGGAAGTTCCTAAATCCATCTAAACATTACCCATTGGTGAATGAGAGTGATGCGTAGCCAGAATGCCCAAAACCGGAAGCTCTAATACACTCTATATGAACACTCTGTTTATGGACATAAATGTTATGATGGATTATCAGTAATCATTTCGAAGGGACACAGAGACATTGGATTAACCTTCAGCAGCATTTATATGCGTTTGAATGCCATTGAACACAACTTTTGATCAGAAAAACAGCAAAGGTAAGACGTATTTGCTGTTTTGGCCACGTAAAGAGAAGTTGTGTGTTGTCTTTGCTTGCTTTCGCTGCCCTGAGTTTTGGAATCTCAGCTTTCATATGATATCTTGTTTGTGAAGATCCGATGTAGTATAAAATAAGTATAAAATATTTCTACCGTGAGTTATGTGCTAAGTGGGTTAGCACTCTTTCGCTTAGTGCTAATTCAGACGCTTGGCGTTAGAGTTGTGTTTTGTTTCGGTAAAAATTGTTCATCGTCTGTTAGCTGAGTTTCTTACCGTTAAGTGGGTATGACACATTAATAGGTTGTTAAATGTTAAGAAGCCCTGAGATACAGTTTCGTGAAAATGTCAACAGGGTGTCCGCGGGGGCTATGGGGCTTAACAGGTTAAGCAGATAAACTTTTGCAACAAAATATAAGCGGACGTGCTACATTTAACTTCGATAATATGTATGCAGATGTTCCGTAGAAAAATTCAACTTTGCCCACTGGAGATGAAACGTTTAAATTCAGCTGCAACATGATAATGGGGTCTGTTTGTATATTCTGGATCCTAAATACTGCTAACTGTATTCCTTTCTTTGTTCTTTGTGTTTTTCTTTATGACAGTTTGTGGAAATCAAAGGAAGTGTGTTCAAGAAATTTGAGAAGAACAACTTGTTCCAAATGTCTAACAGTGGTAAGATATTCAATGCATATTCGAAGCATCAAACTGAAAGCAAAACATATTAAAATGACAAGCGCCTTGATATAACTACGATGTTACTTGCATACAATGTATCTACAGATTTAGCTCTGATATTATTCGCACAACACAGAGATGTTGACTGTGTTGTGCGTTTCTCTTTTCATTCCCTAAGGCAGAATGTGTTTTTTTTTTAATTTGTTGCTCTTATTATATTTTAATGACAGCAGAAGACGAGGAGCCTTAATCAGCTGCAATTTACCTCTCACTGTTCTCTCACATCATTCCTGAGTATGGAGCCAAGCGTGGTCATAATTAGCATATATAATGGCATGCTACATTTCTGCAGCTCAGTCTTTAAATTGTTCGACACTGACGTTTGAAACATGTACTGTGATCACTCTGAAAGCCTTGTGACTGTGATGCTGCTGTAACGTATGAACAGAGACCTTTCTCAAAGCACCTCGCACGTAGAACTGACGGATCTAATTTTAAAACCTCCTTTCACACCTCCCTTAACACCACCCGCTGGAACGCATATCTAAAGTATGAGGATACCTAATACGAACCAATGCAACACTCTTGATTTCTGTCTTAAATGGTGGTGCCTCTTTAACCACATGTCTTTACTTTGTCCTGCAGATATAAAGGAGCGGTTCACCAGCTACGTCCTCCTGCTCATCGTCTGTCTCAGGAACATGGAGCAGTTCGCATGGAACCCAGGTAATCATCTGCTCTTCCCCAAACTGCAGTTTTTTGTTTCCCAAGATTATTTTTTAATGCATTTTAAACAAGGGAACTAAATATCTGTTAATTGACAATTCTGTGAAAGCAGAGCACAACATGTAATCTTTTTCCAATCATCCCACTCCCTGCTAGCCCCGACTTCAGGCAAAAATCTTCATAAATTAAAAGATTCTTTGTCCTTTGAATATTACAGGAAGTTGCTGAAAGTCAGGTTTTATATTTACTGGGTTCCCGCGGGGTCTTAAAAGGTCTTAAATATAATCAAAAAAATTAGAAAGGTCTTAGATATGATTTAGAAGGTCTTAAAAATGATGGGATTTGAAAGGTACTTCTGTGTGGCGATCGCGTCTAAATGTGTTTTGGGGGAAATTTCCGGGCTGCAAAGTAACCAGTACGGTAATAGCCTTTCAGTTCACCCCAACAATTTGTATTGAAATAAATCAACATGGAACCAGTAATCAACAACTTTGTTTCCCCCGGCCCCTTATCGGAGAACACCCAGCTAGTAACCTAGCAACCAAGCTTCAGCTAGCGGCAGTCAGAGGCCGTGGGTGTTTCTCAATCTCGAGTAAAGCTGCTCCAGAGCCACTATTTCAAGCATACTACGTCATTGAGTGCCGCCGAAGTACTGTTCCAATGTCCAGCATACTTGGAATTCTACCGAGCCCGGCGTACTTCGTTTGGAGACATTTCGAGGCTGCACATGTGTAGACTGTGCTTTGCGCACGGACCAATTTCCCCAAATCTATGGTGGAAAATGTAAGGCGGGGCCTCTCATATGACGAAACACCTGCACACTTGCTCGCCTGTTCCACTCTTCGTTTTCCGAATGCCAGGAAGTATTCTTGCCTCGCTTCTGAAGCAAGACGCTCGGAAGACATGTGCTACCAAGCAAGCATACTCGACATTGAGAAACACCCTATTTCTCAATGTCGAGTAAACCTGCTGCAGAGCCACTATTTCAAGTATACTACGTCATCGGTGGGCG
>NW_011338777.1:303483-308027 GCF_000735185.1 Notothenia coriiceps
TCTTTAAAAGATAAAAACGACTTGGTCTTGGCCAATAGTCGTATTTTAAAAAAGCGATGACGTAGTATACTTGAAATAGTGGCTCTGCAGCAGGTATACTCGACATTGAGAAACGGCCAGAAACTCAGGTATCTTCGAATCTACTTACAAATAAATATGCCGGGGAAGTGTAAGTTCAACCGTATTTGATTGGAAAACATTGAATGTTGTGCTTGGTTGAAACCAGTGGAGGGGAACGTGTTTGAAGCCCGCTGCACCTTTTGCAAACAAAATTAGTGTTTGTTTTGCGAATGTAGCGTTAGCTCCTGCAACAAAATCGGGGGGGACCTCCGGGCGACGTGTGGGTCTCCGTCAACCCTAAAAGCGGTAGGTGCTGTGGACGCTAAATACCGTAGCTAGACACCAATCATACAACAGCAACGATGGAAGATTGTAGCCAAGGCAACAGAGCTCTGAATATAGCTCTTGTCACTCTCACACACACACACACACACACACACACAAACACACACACACACAGTTCTGTGTACTGTTATGCTGTTATGTTCAGTCATTGTTCTTATGTTGAACATGAATACATTTACTTTGTAAGTAATTATGGGATGTATTTCTTCTTTCATAGCCATTTTCCTTCATACTTTCTTGTCGTGAAATATGTCTTAAATTCTATTCAAAGTGGTCTTAAAAAGGTCTTAAAAAGTCTTAAATTTGAGTTGGTGAAACCTGCAGGAACCCTGTATTTATAAAAGAGAGAAAGGAAATATGACTAAATAAACAAAAGAAAGGGAGATAAGAAATTCATCACAAAGACAAAAAGCAAGCATGGAAACAAGTCGATGATTCTTAAAAACTCCCACACCATTTTTATTTATTTTTATGAGTTACTGAGTAGCGTATATTTGCAAGGTTTAGATTGAACATGATGTCCCTCCGCCCTTGAGTGTGGGTGGTCAGATCGACATCTCTACATCAACACCTTGAGACAGGCGAATGACAGTGTGGCATTTGTTTGCAGTCAGAAGAAATGTCTTCCCCTCCAACAGTGCTAAACAGATTGTGTTTAAGGTCAGATTTAAAGATTATTGATAAAGTCCCTAATATATGTTTTCCCGGCTAGATCATGTCCAGTTCATGTGGAAAACAGGAATCTCCCCCTCTTATTGATTTGACCCACCAGGGATTCACATCTACATATTACATTGATTGGCTTTAACAAAGGTATAGAGCAGCGGTTCCCAACCTTTTTCAACTCAGGGCCCACTTAAGAATCAATGTTTTTTTCGCGGCCCACATTCAACCATAAACAACACGGAGGCTAGATAAAGTTCTGATTGGTCGATTAAGAACATGTGAACGTTGTTAATCCAGTAGAACAGACCGTTGCTAAGGACTGAAATGACCGTTGCTAAGGACTGTAATGACCGTTGCTAAGGAGGATAAAGAAAGAGAAAGAAAAGGGGTTTAAAAAAATAATCTTAATACTGAAAATGTTTCCACACAAATGATATTGTTTTGCAAATTATTTGGCAGCAAATATTGAATTTACATTTACACCCTTTAATATTTTATTTGGGCTTTTAGATGAAGACCGCACACAGTTAATAAATACAACTATTCCTCTGGCTAAAATACATATTTTTAAAAGTCAATCAAGGAGTAATCTTAATTTAAGGTGTTTGAAGAGTAGATTAAAAATACAATTTATTTTTAAAAAAATTATTGAAATTATTTGGCGGCCCACTTGCAATGCCTTCGCAGACCACTAGGGGCCCACAGGTTGGGAAACACTGTCATAGAGGAATGCTGAATTAACCAGCGTCCGACTGCAGTTTGATTTGTTCACAATACACAATATAGTTAATGCAAACAAACAGCATGTTCACTATAGTTTGTGTATTTCAAAAGCTGATTTTTCTCTATATTTTCAAAGTTATATTTCCAGTACAAAAGGTCAGAGCTTGTCATGATAAAGAAGACAGGAAAAAAGGCTGAGCATCCTTTTCCTGCCGTTTTGATTTTATTTGACCCACTGCAACACCGTGGGGATCTTTCCCATCCCAAACAAACAGTTTATGAGACAGAGCTGAGTGAAGGACGAGAGCTGGGAGTTTCTGTGTGACAGCCATCTGAAAACACTCCTGTCAGTCTCACACACACACACACACACACACACACACACACACACACACACACACACACACACACACACACACACACACACACATGTCACTGTCACTGGCAGACATGGCCTGTCAGCTGGAATCATAACACTGATGCTAATACTAGCGAGCTGCAGCTTTCTGTTGCTAATGAGGTATAGAAGTCCCAGTAATTCGCTTGTCCACGGTGCATTAGTGGGGGCTGCTCTTCTTTGTTTACATCACACACAACCAAAGCACCTGCTCTCAGCTAATCACTCACTGAACACTTTTAAATGGAATGAGAGCCAAAGCCGTTTTGCTCATTCATTATTTAGGAATTGTATACAAGAATGGAAACCTGTAGTTAAATGGTAGTTAATCCCAGCTTGTTAGTTTGAGACCACTTTGTTATACACTGTATCGTGCCGACTGCATAGCATTTGAAAATGAGTGAATTTAATTGTGTGATTAATTAAATTCCTTAAAGCTGCACAAATCAAAGTAATGTTGTCGGTTCAAATTACTTTAAGTAGTGGCAATTTTCAACTTATATTACAGTTGCCTTCAGCTCTATGAAGCATTTTGGTGACTTTTAGATTTTAATTTTTGTTTCTGAATCAGTCTTACAGATTATGTGTTCCTCACAAATTGGTGGGAGAAAAACTGATACAAACCAGTGAATTATGGTTTGTCATGTGGATTTATACATGTAAATAAAATAAATGAATGCTAAGTTGTAATCGAATTGTATCATATCCAAGCATAAATATAAACATTTTGTCATAAGAAAACATCCATGCAAAATGATACAATTAAAAAAACATGACATTTCAACAGATTTATTTGTTATTTAAGTAGAACAGAACAAGTTTAAATTATTTTATTGAACAATCATTTGTTTCATTGAAGAACAAAAACATGAATGTTGAGTTAAATATTACTTATTCAAAAATGAACAAAAAAAGGGGTGTGGTCTCAATAGCCATGCAGTAAGCAGTGTGCTATGTGCATGTGATGGAGGAATGGCATGGATATTCAAGTGTACTTGAATGGCATCTGTTTGTTTTAGTCAGATAGATAATGCTAAAATAACTTTCCCCAACTATATTTAAGTTCCCTATGAAGAGCCAACCTTCAATTTGGAAAATTCCCGTTTATTCCCATGGAAAGTTTCCATCTTTGAAAATTCCCGAAGTTTTTTAACCCTAGTTAGGATTTTATAAACTGACAGTATGCAGGCATTGTTTGTTTTGTTCTGTCCTCTGCCACTTCAACTCTTTCAACTCTTCTTTATCAAACTTGCTGATACTAGCATCATCACATATCTAATCTGAGATCAGAATATGTCAGGAGTGAGCAGTGAACACAAAGTTAACTGGGTGCTCCTGGACTCTGGTATGGGTCAAATGGATTCAACATAAAGAGCAGGATTGCACTCATGTATTATATTTAGAAAAGATTTACAAATAACTCAGAGTTTGTTCCCTCAGACCACCTGTGGGTGTTGTTCCCCGATGTCTTCATGGTCGTCACCTCTGAGGTTGCAGTGGACATCATTAAACACGCGTTCATCACCAAGTTCAACGACATCACAGCCGATGTAAGGACTGAACCTGATCATTATCTCTATAACAGTCTTAATCACTAACCAAGGACTTGTCACACACAGTACATCATTTATCCTAGTACACCATGTGTATATGATATATCATTACCCAGTATGCTTCCATAGTTGCTCTCCTCTCTTCCCAGGTGTACAGTGAATACAGAGCCAGTTTGGCCTTCGACCTCGTCAGCAGTCGGCAGAAGAATGTAAGCAGCCGTCTCATTATTCTTACATAAACAGCAGTGAGCCCACGCAGCTGATAAATGCAGTTTTGTGGAGTGCTGTAACCACCCAGACTGTATATATAAAGGCTGTAACGCTTCTCTCCGTCTCTCTGCAGGCTTGTACAGACTACAGTGACTCAGTGGCCCGTAGGATGGGCTTCATCCCTCTGCCGCTGGCTGTCCTGGTGAGAGAGGAAGCACTCAGACACTTAATACCAGAAGAGAGTGGTCATTTTTACTATGCTTACTCCTTGCGACCACACTACTCTAGCATTTTTCAAAAACTAAGACTTGAAAATACCTTTTTAGTTTGAAATCTCTGGGATTTGGAAACGGATACTTAAAAAAAAACAAAAAAAACACACATAAGGCGCTTTCACACCGGAGTACTTTTCCCTTTTAGTTCCGATAGTTCCTGGGATTTTGCGTTCACACCAAAAAGAGAACTCAGTTTTACCCCCTTTTCAGTCCCTGCTAGAGAGCAGGTACTTTCCTGGGGAGAAAAAAGTTCAAATTTCTGATTGGCTGGTCGAATTGCAAACCACGCTCCACAAAACTCTGAAAAGTTTTGTG
>NW_011338777.1:308251-315619 GCF_000735185.1 Notothenia coriiceps
TAGTAACCATGACGGTGCTCAACTGACGGACGTTTAATCGAGCGAGCGTCCGAAGCGCGGGTAAAACACCGTCATTGTCACAAAAATAAACTTTTATGAGGACTATACTTTTACTAAGGAACGTGTGTTCACAAATTAATAGTGATAGTGTCATTTTATACACCACACGGTCACATTTTTTCCCTGCGTCTGATTGTGTCCCAGTGACCTGTTAACGTGTATATTTGTGTTCATCATTGTACTGATTGTACCTTTAAATTTAACGTTTTGTTCAACGATCGTTTCACAAAAACGAAGACCTTTTTACACTATACACTATCGCATTGCTTAGTTCCCTCTTGGGCAAAACACTGGCTACCCTTTGGTTTAGTCGTTTTTGCGGGACCTAACGATTAATCGGACGAAGTGACCAGAGGTTCATTGTTGAAACGGCATGATCGAGTCGGCTCGTGAATATGGGGGTACCTGATTCTCGTCTAGGGCGCAAATTATGGACCTATTCAGGGACTCCTTCCTTAATGCGTTTACTTACACGTGACGCACCTCGTCCCTCTTACAACCAACCAAACACATTCTCCTAAACATGCCGCTCTATTTAAGCTGCCAGGTCTGCCTGCCTCTGCCTCGCTATGCTGCTGCTGCTGTGTTCACTTGCTGCTGCTGCGTTCATGTTCCTGCTGCTGTGTGTCATGTAGCTGCTGCTCGCCTGCCCCCCCACCACCCCAGCTTCCACCTGTAGGCTCGGGGGATAGTTATCTAATCATCACTCAATGTTCTTTGTACATTTGTGGAGTGATGAGGCCCGAGCCTAGACGCCAAACTCAAACTATATGCTGCTTCTAAAACACATGTTAAGAAACACGTGAGTTGTTTGAGTGAACTCGACAGCAGCTTCCTGATGGCCCTAATCTTTTTGCGATGTACTTTGTTTTTCCCCCGTCACATTGTCTGTTAATTCTTCTTTTGAATGTTTTGACAGCTCATCCGAGTGGTGATGAGTTCGGTGAAGGTGCAGGGAGCTCTGTCGTACACGTGTGTGTTCCTCTGCTATCTCGGGTAAGTCTATTAACATTATACTGTTGAATTATAACATGCTTGTATTGCATCTGAAATTGAAGGAGCCCTCGTGAGCATTTAAGCCTTGTGTATATTGCTACACTGAGTAGGACATTTCATTTTTCATATGCTGCATGCATTTTAATCTGACAGTGAACATGTAGCTCAAGAGGCGCTACAAAGGCTGAACATGTTCATGCACTGGTGAAAATCTGTTGTCATCCGCTCCCTCTTTGCCAAATAAAAGTAGATTTATGCATGTTTTGTTAACTCTGGCTTGTTAAACATGCACAGAGACTGTTCTGTGCAGGATACAGACGTGCTCACAGAGTCGCAGTGACACATGCAGGCTCAGTTATAAACACACAGTTACATAAGTATTAACACTGCGCCCTCATGTCCTCTCTCTGATTGCCTCGCTCACTCTCGTTTGCCGGATCCCATCGGGCCCGTACCATTGAAGGGTTTCCCTCAGGGGGAAGAATACATTGTTGTCATCTCCAGTGCCATCTCTGGCCTTCCCCCCCACCCCCACCCCCTGATTTAAAAATAACTCAGCATCACAGCGCTGAGCCTTGGCAGAGCCTCAGCCTCTCTGACTCGCTCCCACTCTGAAACACTCTGTCACAGCGAGCGGTGCTCCACAGACCCAAATGTGTCCGTCTCAGAGTCCCGGGTCAGAGGTTGAGCCTCATAGCAAAACTAAGAAACACATAAAGGATGGTGCACTTCATCATCCGGGTGTCAGAGGGGAAATGTGAGCAGTGGCGATCGAAACCAGATGGTAGAGGAGATTAATTTAAACTGAAGTGGCTCAAAAACACTCTGAGTAACTGGAGGGAGGCTGCTCCGTTACAACTAAAATCATACTGCTGGGTTTTTTGTGTATTTTCTAGGTCTGTACCCGAATATCCGAATATATGTTCGTTGGAGTACTATCCGGGTTTTAATTTCGTTATTCGTTTTTTATTTTTTTATTTATTGAATTTATTGAAATCTCCAATATCAACGTCAGAGCTTGTGCTAACACTTAACCATAAACTTTATCGTTTACTTTCTCCGTCTTTATATGTAGATATGACTTTTCTCTGTTAATCTCCGTCACGTTGTTTCCATAGCAACAACAACTTCCTGTCAACAGCGCTAACTCTCCTTCAAAATAAAAGCATGTCCCTACAAAATAGGAAGCCAAGCCAAATTACACTTAAGACATAATACAACTGCAACGAAAGTAACAAACACAATATCCTTTTCAATTTCAAAGAACACAAATTGGTTTATATATTCGGCCCCCGTGCGAGTCGAATATTCGCTGCTGATTACTACCGAATATCCGGAGCCCGAAAAATGGTATTCGGGACAGCCCTAGTACTTTCATTCAAATGTGCCAAAATTCAGAGCTTGGTGCTGATCCATCAACCAAATTAGCAGAAGCTCAAACTGCTAAACAAAAGCAGACTAATGTAAAAAAGTCTTTCACACTATTCTGTGATTAATTCATTCCACCAATCATAACTGCTATCAAAAAATAGACTGAAATACATGTAAGCTTTAAGGATTCAAAGGCTTTATTGTCATGGCAAAATAGTTATAGCGTAATTGTTGGAAATATAAATCTCTCATAATTCCCAGGCAACTCGAGCTCAAACTCAAGGCCCGGGGGCCAAATCAGGCCCGTGGTGGATTTAATTTCGGCCCGCAGGATAATTTCTAATTGCTATTAGATCTGGCCCGCCGGTATATTGCACGCACACCTTCACTCCATCCTGAGGGTCTCCTCAGCTCAGAGCCTGAGCCCAAACATTGATGAACTTGCACCCAAGATGAGATGCCAAGTATCTGCTTGAACTAGCATCACACACTGAGTTTAGATGGATGTTTCCTGTTGCACTTCCTTTCTCACGACAACAGGGCATGTTTGGTTTGTTCTTTGAGGGAAATAGTTTTCTTGAAGCTGTTGTTGGCCTGTGGAAAAATGTGATCATAAGAAATGACTCTGGAAAAGCTGCAGATAGAGCCATAAGAAATGAATGCAACTGATTATTTAATGTTTAACGTTGTTTTTATAGGCAATAATTTAAGCTTTGTTAGTTCCAGGTTTAATATGTGCTATAAGTTAATTTCAATACGTTTTGGAATAAACACTGAACCAGTCCCGTCCTCGACTAGCACCCATTTCTTTTATTTTGGCCCACTGTGTATTTGAGTTTGACACGCCTGCTTTAGACATAAAAGAAAAATACATCAAATATAAATAATTATTTGTTTCTTCTCTCCACTGTTGTAGACTGTTAAAGCTCCAGAGAAGTTACTGAAGAAATGCAAATCGTTTTATTTCCTGTTAACTACTTCCCGTCAGAAGTGCCCCTCTCTAACCGGCCGTCTCTCCCTCTCCAGGCTGGTGACTCTCAAAGTGTTGAACAGCATCGTGCTGCTGGGGAAGTCCTGTGTTTACGTCAAGAGAGCCAACATGGAGGACAAACTGTTTGAGACTCCGGCCCCCCCTCCACCCTCCTCTTCCTCCACCTCCTCCAGTAAAACCCCGAGCAGAGCGGAAGCCAGCTGTCCCACTCCTCCAGGTAATACACCAAATACTTTAATAAAACGGACCCTGTTGTTAACATCAACCTATGCAGTACCCTCAAATTAAATCACAGTCTACTACTTTTAATAATAACAATGTGAGAGGCGTCGCCTGTGGTGATGAACTTCTGCAGCTCCAATGCTAAACCTCACAAACTATCGGGGGTCTTACACTCAAGGAACACAGTGTATGCAGTATATAAATACATCTGTAATTCTTATACTGGAGGATTATGTTCTTCTTTGATCTGGTAAGTGGTAAGTTTGCCAGTTTACGTGTAGCTGCTTTTTATTAAATAACACACCAAATAGTTTCCAATAAGTCCCTAGCTGTTAACATAAGATCTGTTTTGAATCAGAATTTTTTTTTTAACCAACACCCCGAAACTAAATGCTGGCACATTAGACTTTCAGATGAGATATATTTTCGACATGAAATATTCCGAGAGCTGAGGCCCGTACTACGACTCCAGTTCAACAGATCCTGGATATGTTGGAGTTACCCGGCTTACCTAATCCAAAACAAACGCACTCTCACTAAGCGGCCCTACGACGCTGGTTATCAACTCGGTAACTCAAGCCAGGGTTTCTCTGTCCGGCTGAGTGCGTGTTCACATGAAAGGAGCGGGGTTAGCAACATTTGACCACTCACAAACAGGGACAGCGCAGCGTCATACTTCCTGAATGAAAAGTAAACTATAATATTAGACAAATATGAATATGAAAATAAGAAAATATATGAAGAAGTTAAAGTGTGTGTGTGTGTGTGTGTGTGTGTGTGTGTGTGTGTGTGTGTGTGTGTGTGTGTGTGTGTGTGTGTGTGTGTGTGTCATGTGTTTTATTTGGAATGAGACAAAAGCCTTTAATCACACAGCATCAGCTTGAATGTTATGTTCACAGATCAGAGGCAGCTTCCTATTTTGGAGTTATGCAAAGTGCAGAGACCTGAGAGAGCGTGTGGTGTTCAGGAATCGAGTAAATGAGACGTCCTGGGATTTAATCTTTCTGATGAATTATTTGCCGGTGCTCTCTGCCTCCCGCTGGATGTTTCCTACGTCTCTGCACTTTGACGTACTCTCTCTAACACAACAGTAATGGCTTATAATGATCTATGAAAACAAAGCACTGTGGTTGTTTGTATATCAAAATAAGATAGAAAACAATAATTTAACATTTGACCAAACTTGCCTCGCATCAGAGAAGAATAATAACATGTTTAGCTGACACTCGTTGGAGACAGATTTGTCAGCAGGTAGGAGCTCAGCGTCTTGTGGAGCAGAAACTTCTGACCTTTCAGTCTACCTGGAAATCAGGATATAACTTGTCGGATGCAGTTTGATGGAAAAGGTTCAAACTAATTTGATGTTGTTTCCCACAGATTGACAAAACAAGCCGTCATATACCTAGTATGTAAACCTTATAATCATTCTCTGCAGTGTTGTTGAAGTCCATCAAAATGTGCCAACATTTAGTTTCGAATCTTGAGCTGAAACAATTATTCTTTCTATTTAATGTTGGAAAAAATGCATAATATAATTGGCCCAATATTTTTTTTTTATAATAGACAAAAAGAGTAAATTGTCACATTTAAAGCTGAACATTTTGATTTGATCATCAAACTTTATCTCCACTTGTAATCAGTAATGTTGAATAATATTATCGAGATGTTGCCGTGACGACAGGTGACATTTCATCTAGGGCTGCTCAATTCATTGTATTTGAATCGCAATTACGATTTTGGCTTGCAACGATTATGAAAACAACATAATCGAAATAAAAAAATTATTTATTTTATTTTAATTTATTTTGTATTGGTTTTTCAGTTGAATTATACTTGAAGTTCAGGGTAATCAACTTTTCAAAACATACTGTTCAAAACATTTTTTTCAATAAATGGATGTTTCCAAAGTAAATGGATAATCGTTTTTAATAATCGTGATATCAATTATTGACCCAAATAATCGAGATTATGATTTTTGCCATAATCGAGCAGCCCTAATTTCATCATCTAATACCTCCAAAATATTCCCAGCAGTACTTGAGATGTTTTTGACAGGAATCATGATGTAATAATTGAAAGCATAGTTTTAGGTTTTTAGCAAGTGTTCCTTTAGTGATCAAGATGAATCCATGATTTCATTCACGGAAAGGAAATCAGTAACGATTCGCTAATCAATCGGTTTTAATTTCCAGTTTCTCAAACGTTAGGATTTGCAGCTTTTTTAAGTTAACTTAAATATTTGGGTTTTGGACTGTCGCCCCAGACATTCAAATAAATTGCGCAGGGCTTTTTCCCTTCACAATGTCTGGTATTTTATTTACCAAATGATAAAACAATCATTATTAGTAGTGGTCGTAGCAGTCTTTAGAAGCATTGACGTCCTAGAAATGATTTTCTATGACAGACTTCAATAACTGATCAAACCGTAATTCCAGCGTTCAAGTATTTACATTTGAATCTCCTCACTAACATTTCTTTAGATTCTTGACCAACTGTTAAAGCGGCCCTGTAGCTCACAGACACACCCAGGTACGATCAGACACTCAGATTAGCAGGGGGCAGTATGTCGTCCGAGGGCACATCCCCCGCAGAGCCGGAGCTTTAAAGGACAGAGACCCTGACGGTGTCAGCGGTCTGTTCCTCAGAAGCAGCTGCTGCTCGGCTCAGGGCGCCACGCTCCAACAAACAGAGTTTAATAAGAACTACTTCAGCTGCTGGGACTCGAACCGGCCACCCCTCAGCACATGTTCACTGTGTAACATTACAGAGCTTCGTTCTGCGCCTGCATGTCTTCACAGTGGTTCACACACGAGACAAGCCATCTGCATGTTTCTGTCCAGAGGGCATGATGGGTAATGAGCGGTTTCACGTCAGCCATCGTAAAGCCCCATATGGTGTTTCACTTTTATTAAAGCTCACGTAGCTTCCAGAGGAGACGCTGACCACGCTGCGCTCCTGCAGTTTGAAAACACATTTTATATATACTGTAATATGAAGTCTTAAGGACTTCCTGTACACATGGAGAGAAAGAGAGGGGTGTATTAAATGAATAATAACAAATACAAAATACAAAAAAGATCATTGTCATTTAATATCCCTAATGTTGAGAACCGTTACCACTAGCTAATATATATATATATGCATTTATTTGGCATCATATTTGACCAGTTTCCGTTCTTTTATCTCGGTTAAGATCCTAAATCACTTCTGAGAGATATCGCTCGGGCTCCACTAATGCTCGCTAGTAAACAAAAATATTGTTTTGGCGTTCGGAAATGAATCAAAGTTAAACTCAAGCAAATGAAGACGGAGAGAGGGGAGGAAATCAACAGGCATGCATTATTATAATTTCATCACCGTTGATTTATTCAGGGAGAACCAAAGTTCATTAAATAACAAAACCTGATGTTTTCTAATATTCAGTTGTCTGCTTTTATTGCCTCGGTAATATTTGAAATAGTTTTAACACCATATTCAAAGAACCTCTCGTTGCAGTATCATATCTGTGGGTTCAGTTTGTCTACACTGAGTTGTTGGAGACCTGCGGCTGCTCTCTGCAGACGGCCATGTTGATATCCAGGGTTATTCTGATTGGTTGGTTTTTCTTATGCAATTCACTGTGTGTGTGTGTGTGTAGGGCTGAACGATATATCGTTATCGTATCGATATCTCGATATGAACATTCAAGAAATCAATATAAAAAAAGCAATGGTATAAACGATATATAT